>NC_060184.1:66353046-66358046 GCF_021184085.1 Oncorhynchus gorbuscha
TAAACCCCAGAGCAGGGTTGAGTTTAAACCCCAGGGCAGGAAGGAGTTTAAACCCCAGGGCAGGGTTGAGTTTAAACCCCAGGGCAGGGTTGAGTTTAAACCCCAGGGCAGGGTTGAATTTAAACACCAGGGCAGGAAGGAGTTTAAACCGCAGGGTTGAGTTTAAACCCCAGGGCAGGAAGGATTTTAAACCCCAGGGCAGGGAGGAGTTTAAACCGCAGGGTTGAGTTTAAACCCCAGGGCAGGGTTGAGTTTAAACCCCAGGGCAGGAAGGAGTTTAAACCTCAGGGTTGAGTTTAAACCCTAGGGCAGGAAGGAGTTTAAACCCCAGGGCAGGGAGGAGTTTAAACCCCAGGGGAGGGAGGAGTTTAAACCCCAGGGCAGGGAGGAGTTTAAAACAATACGATTATTGTGACTACTCAGATTAATATAATAGTTTGATTAAAACAATGACATGCTTTGGCCAGTACCCTGGACAGCTCCTCTGTCAGTGTGTTCAGCACCATGAACAACTCCTCTGCCAGCGTGTTCAGCACCATGGACAGCTCCTCGGCCAGTGGCTTCAGCACCATGGACAACTCCTCTGTCAGAGTGTTCAGCAACATGGACAACTCCTCTGCCAGCGTGTTCAGCACCATGGACAGCACCTCGGCCAGTGGCTTCAGCACCATGGACAACTCCTCTGTCAGAGTGTTCTGCACCATGGACAACTCCTCTGTCAGAGTGTTCAGTGCCATGGACAGCTCCTCTGTTAGAGTGCTCAGCGCCATGGACAGTTCCTCGGTCAGAGTGCTCAGCACCATGGACCACTCCTCGGTCAGAGTGCTCAGCACTATGGACAGCTTCTCTGTCAGCGGTTCTACAATTATCCTGCTTACATCTTGAAAACAGGCTCCCTGATGGGACTTTGATAAATGCAGAAAATCGGCAATCAAAAAATAAATGTTCCATAACAGCAACCATGTTATTTTTGGGAAGATTCCGAGTTCGGACATACAGATGTAGGATCTTCATTTGAGCCAGTTGACTACAGCAGGAAAATAATCCTGCAGCAACAGGACATTTGAACTATTATTAATATAATTAATGGACATTATTGTAGGGGATTATACATTTTTCATAAGGGGAAATTAAGTCTGAAATTTCAAAGTGGAAATTACAATCTTCAGAAGTTTTTTAAAACCTCAAAGGCTGCGTTTAGACAGGCAGACTAATTCTGATCTTTTTTTTCACTAATTGGTCTTTTGACCAGTCAGATCCTTTCATATCAGGTCTTTTTCAGAGCTCATCTGATTAGTCAAAAAACGAATTAGTGAAAAAAAGATCAGAATTGGGCTGCCTGTCTAAACACAGCCAGATTGACTACGATTACTTTCAGTACATACTTGTGTACTTTCAGTTTTCTGAAATAATTTCACTCACTCAAAAGAGGGAGACTCGCACAGCTGGTGCAGATCAAAGACACCGCTGGAGCTCTGATTGTGTTTACATGTCCTAACAATTCGAAAGATTTATCAGAAATGCAGGTGTTTTAATCAGCGTATGTTTACTTCAATTATGACCTTACACTCATTAAGATACTGTAAGCAGAGTAAGGTGTTTACATGACTAATGACATCAAGGTTTACACAAGGTGCTTGAGGTGCTTAATGTACTTGAATTCGGCACTGTGAAATTCAAGTACTGGAATATATTGAAAATCAGACATTTTCTCAAGTTGGTACTTGAAAGGTACTTGAATTAAAATGAGAGGAGAGCAGAAAATGATCAAATATGTTGTTAACATGAAACATTTGCGAAAAATGTATCGGGTCCGGCGAATACATTTCCAGGCAGACGACCGAGTTTTATTTCCTCACGTGTTTCGCGCTCTGGTTGCCAGGTGAGCTCGTTTGTTCCACCCACACTGGCACTCAGCCAGGCAGGCAAAGAACTGACTGATTAGGTGCCGCCAAACATCACATCGATAACTAAAATGCCTGGCAAACGTAGATTCAAGCCTGCCTGTCAGGATATTGATGTTTTTTGCCAGACCCAGGGATGTAGTGGAGACCCAGGGATGTAGTGGAGACCCAGGGATGTAGTGGAGACCCAGGGATGTAGTGGAGACCCAGGGATGTAGTGGAGACCCAGGGATGTAGTGGAGATCCAGGGATGTAGTGGAGATCCAGGGATGTAGTGGAGATCCAGGGATGTAGTGGAGACCCAGGGATGTAGTGGAGACCCAGGGATGTAGTGGAGACCCAGGGATGTAGTGGAGGGTAAAGGTATGTAAACACTGTTTACGCACCATTTTATTTGGTTAATTATCATTTACCCACTTATTATTGTGTTCCCAGCGTTGATCAACGCTCAGAAGGCTTGTTGATCTGAGTTCTAATCGCGTCTACCGTCTGCGAACGAGTGGAATCATCAATGATTAATGTATGTTTGTTATGTTCACTTACTCCCTCAGAGTTGCCTTGTTAGCAGTACATTCATTTACCAATCTGTCCAACGGGAAACTCAGCCCACGACATAGGCCTAGAGGTGAAACAAGCGACCTCAGCCCAGACCTACAGTGGCAATTGGCAGGGAGACACCGCTGACAGTGGGGATTTGCCTTGTCAACAGACATCCCCCAAACAAAAAACCCTTACTCTCAGAGAATGAGTGTACAAATGGTAAATAGTCACTGATACCTCAGTGCGATGTAGCTAGGTAGCTCAAGGGCTCTGTCTGTTGGTAGCTAGCTATAACTAGCTGGTTAGAAGGATAACGTGAGAAGCTAATGTTTAATGGCAATGCTACCAAATACTAATGGAGTGTATGTTAACTTCTGACCCACTGGGAATGTGATGAAATAAATAAAAGCTGAAATAAATCATTTTCTCTACTATGATTCTTACATTTCACATTCTTAAAATAAGTGGTGATCCTAACAGACCTAAGACAGGGAATTTTGTTACTAGAATTAAATGTCAGGAATTGTGAAAAACTGAGTTTAAATGTATTTGGCTAAGGTGTATTCTGACTTCAACTGTAGGTCCTGGATGGCAGGAGCCAGTGATGTACTGGGCTGTACATATTACCCTCTGTAGCACCTTACGGTCAGTTGTCATACCAGGGGGGGGATGCAACTGGTCAGGATGCTCGCGATGGTGCAGTTGTATAATATCCTTTTGAGGATCTGTGGACCCATGACAAATCTTTTCAGTCTCCTGACGGGGTAAAGGTGATGTCGTGCCCTCTTTACGACTGTCTTGGTGTGGTTGGACCATGATACTTCATTTATGATGTAGACACCATGGAACTTGAAACTCTCAATCCGCTCCATTACAGCCCTGTCGATGTTAAAAAAGCGGGCCTGTTCTGCCCGCCTTTTCCTGTAGTCGACGATCAGCTCCTTTGTCTTGCTCACATTGAGGGAGAGGTTGTTGTCCTACCACCAGATTGCCAGGTCTCTAAAGACTGTCTCATCGTTGTTCGTAATCAGGCCTACCACTGTTGTGTCGTCAGCAAACTTAATATTGATGGTGTTAGAATCATTTTTGGCCATGCAGTCGTGGGTGAACAGGGAGTACAGGAGGGGACTGAGCACGCACCCCTGAGGGGCCCCAGTGTTGAGGAACAGCGTGGCAGATGTGTTACTACCTACCCTTACCACCTGGGGGTGGACTATCAGGATGTCCAGGATCCAGTTACAGAGGGAGGTGTTTAGTCTCAGGATCCTTACCTTAGAGATGAGCTTTGTAGGCATTATGGTGTTGAATGCTGAGCTGTAGTCAATGAACAGCATTCTCACATAGGTGTTCCTTTTGTCCAGGAGGGAAAGGGCAGAGTGGAGTGCAATAGAGATTGCATTATCTGTGGATCTGTTGGGGCGGTATGCGAATTGGACTGGGTCTAGGGATTCCGGGATGATGCTGCTGATGTGAGCCATGACTAGTCTTTCAAAGCACTTCATGGCTACCGACGTGAGTGCTGCGGGGCAGTAATCATTTAGGCACGTTACCTTCGCGTTCTTGGGCACAGGGACTATGGTGGTCTGTTTGAAACATGTAGGTTTTACAGACTGTTTCAGGGATAGTTTGAAAATGTCAGTGAAGACACTTGCCAGTTGGTCCATGCATGCTTTGAGTCCATGTCCTGGTAATCCGTCTGTCCCCACGGTTTTGTGAATGTTGACCTGTTTAAAAGTCTTGCTCACATCGGCTACCGAGAGCGTTATCACACAGTCGTCTGGAACAGCTGATGCTCTCATGCATATTTCAGTGTTGCTCGCCTCAAAGCGATTATAAAAGGCATTTAGCTAGTCTGGTAGACTTGCATCACTGGGCTGCTCTTGGCTGGGTTTCCCTTTGTAGTCTGTAATAGTTTTCAAGCCCTGTCACATCCGACGAGCGTCAGAGCCAGTGTACTAGGATTCAATCTTAGCCCTGTATTGAAGCTTTGCCTGTTTGATGGTTCGTCTGAGGGTGTAGCAGGATTTCTTATAAGCGTCCAGATTAGTGTCCCGCTCCTTGAAAGCGGCAGCTCTAGCCTTTAGCTCAGTGCGAATGTTGTCTGTCATCCATGGCTTCTGGTTTGGATATGTACGTACGGTCACTGTGGAGACGACGTTGTCGATGCACTAATTGATGAAGCTGATGACTGAGGTTGTATACTCCTCAATGCCATTGGATGAATCCAGTGAACATACTCCAGTCTGTGCTAGCAAAACAGTCCTGTAGCATCGCATCCGCATCTTCTGAACACTTCCGTATTGAGCTAGTCACTGGTACAACCTGCTTAATTTTTTGCTTGTTAGCAGGAATGAGGAGGATAAAATTCTGGTCAGATTTTCCAAATGGAGGGCGAAGGAGAGCTTTGTGTGGAGTAAAGATGGTCTAGAGTTTTTTTCCCCTCTGGTTACACATGTGACATGCTGGTAGAAATTAGGTAAAATAGATTTAAGTTGTCATGCATTAAAGTCCCCAGCCACTAGGAGCGCCGCTTCTGGATGAGCATCTTGTTTGCTT
>NC_060184.1:66373046-66380546 GCF_021184085.1 Oncorhynchus gorbuscha
TATTTTCACCTCTTTTCTCCTCTTCTACTCCCCTTCTCCTCCCCTCTCCTCTTCTCTTCTCCCCTTCTCTTTTATCCTCTTCTCTTCTTCTCCTCTTCTCTTCTCCTCTTCTCCTGTCCCCTTCTCCTCTTCTCCTCTTTTCCTCTTCTCTTCTTCCATTCTCCTATTCTTCTCTTCCCCTCTTCTCTTCTCCTATTCTCTTCTTCTCCTCTTCTTCTCCTCTTCTCTTCTCCTCTTCTCCTGTCCCCTTCTCCTCTTCTAATCTTTTCCTCTTCTCTTCTATTCTCATTTTCTTCTCTTCTCTTCTCTTCTCTTCTTAACTTCTTCTCTTCTCTTCTTATCTTCTTCTCTTCTTCTCCTCTTCTATTCTCTTCTCTTCTTCTCCTCTTCTCTTCTCTTCTTCTTCTCTTCTCTCCTCTCCTCTCCTCTCCTCTTCTCTCCTCCTATTCTCCCCTTCTCTTCTTCGACCTCTTTTCTCCTCTTCTACTCCTCTTCTTCTCTTCTCCTCTTCTCTTCTCTTCTCTTTTCTCCTCTTCTCTTCTTCTCCTCTTCTCCTCTTCTCCTGTCCCCTTCTCGTCTTCTCCTCTTCTCTTCTCCTATTCTCCTATTCTTCTCTCCCCCTCTTCTCTTCTCCTATTCTCCTATTCTCCTCTTCTCCTCTCCTCTCCTCTTCTCTTCTTCGACCTCTTTTCTCCTCTTCTACTCCTCCTCTTCTCTTCTCCTCTTCTCCTGTCCCCTTCTCCTCTTCTCCTCTTCTCCTCTTCTCTTCTCCTATTCTTCTCTCCCCCTCTTCTCTTCTCCTATTCTCCTATTCTCCTATCCTCCTCCTCTCCTCTTCTCCTCTTCTCTTCTTCTCCTCTCCTCTCCTCCTCTTCTCCTCTTCTCCTCCTCTCCTCTCCTCTCCTCCCCTCCCTCTCCTCTCCTCTCCCCTCCTCCCCTCTCCTCTCCTTTTCTCTTCTCTTCTTCTCCTCTTTTCTCCTCTTTTCACCTCTTCTCTTCTCCTTTTCTCTTCTCCTCTCTTCTCCTCTTCTTTTCTCTTCTCTTCTCCTATTCTCTTCTCCTCCTCTTCTCTTCTCTTCTCCTCTTCTCTCCTCCTCTCTTCTCTTCTCTTCTCTTCTCTTCTCTTCTCTTCTCTTCTCTTCTCTTCTCTTCTTCTTCTTCTCCTCTCCTCTCCTCTCCTCCCCTCTCCTCTCCTCTCCTCTCCTCTCCTCTCCCCTCCTCCCCTCTCCTCTTCTCTTCTCTTCTTCTCCTCTTTTCTCCTCTTTTCACCTCTTCTCTTCTCCTTTTCTCTTCTCCTCTCTTCTCCTCTTCTTTTCTCTTCTCTTCTCCTCCTCTTCTCTTCTCCTCCTCTTCTCTTCTCCTCTTCTCTCCTCCTCTCTTCTCTTCTCTTCTCTTCCTCTCCTCTCCTCTCCTCTCCTCTCCTCTTCTCTTCTTCTCCTCTTTTCTCCTCTTTTCACCTCTTCTCTTCTCCTTTTCTCTTCTCCACTCTTCTCCTCTTATTTTCTCTTCTCCTCTTCTCTTCCCTTCTCCTCTTCTCTCCTCCTCTCCTCTTCTCTTCTTCTCTTCTCCTTTCCTCTTCTTCTCCTCTCCTCTTTTCCTCTTCTCCTCCTCTTTCCTCTCCTCTTCTCTTCTCCTCTTCTCTCCTCTCCTCCCCTCCTCCTCTCCTCTCCTCCTCTCCTCTCTTCTCCTCTTCTCTTCTCTTCTCTTCTTCTCTTCTCCTTTCCTCTTCTTCTCCTCTCCTCTTCTCCTCTTCTCCTCTTCTCCTCCTCTCCTCTCCTCTCCTCTCCTCCTCTTTCCTCTCCTCTTCTCTTCTCCTCTTCTCTCCTCTCCTCTTCTTCTCCTCTCCTCTTCTCCTCTTCTCCTCCTCTTTCCTCTTCTCCTCTTCTCCTCTCCTCTTCTCCTCTTCTCCTCCTCTTTCCTCTCCTCTTCTCCTCTTCTCCTCTTCTCCTCCTCTCCTCTCCTCTCCTCTCCTCCTCTTTCCTCTCCTCTTCTCTTCTCCTCTTCTCTTCTCTCCTCTCCTCTTCTTCTCCTCTCCTCTTCTCCTCTTCTCCTCCTCTTTCCTCTCCTCTTCTCTTCTCTTCTCCTCTCCTCTTCTCATATTCTCTTCCTCTCCTCTTCTCCTCTCCCCTTCTCCTCTTCTCTCCTCTTCTTCTCCTCTCCTCTTCTCCTCTCCATGTGTCCCTATAATCTCAGAGGGTATTATAATCTCTCTCTTTTATTGAGCACTTTCCCATCTGTTCCTTTAGTAGAGTCCATTTCAGCCTTGTTTAAAGAGCAGGGGGGAGGAGGGGAGGCAAGTGAACGAGGGATGACAAGGAAGGAAGGAAAGGAGGAGGAGACTGAGGGGACTGATTTGGGCTGTAACAGCTGATCATGTTGACCTTTGGTTTGGTAAGGGGGGGAGAGGAAGACAGGGAAGGGGGGTGCAAAGCTGACACCAGAACTGTAACAGGAGACAAACCCTTTGCCAAACAGCCTGACACATCCAGAGAGAGAAAGTTCTTGACTCTTGGCTCGTACTGTGGAAAAGTTGAAAAACTGCCCAGTATTGCTGCACAATGAGACGCATCAGATAGCAGCTATCACACGCATTTTGTTTGGTCATTTAGCAGACACTCTTATCCAGAGAGACTTACAGGAGCAATTAGGTTTAAGTGCCTTGCTCAAGGTCACATCAACAGATTTTCCACACAGTCTTAACCGCTAAGCTACCTGCCGCTCCACACACACGTGCACGCACACGCACGCACACACACACACACGTTCTCATCACAGTTGTCGCTTCATTAGTTTGGTCGCGGTGAGAGAAGCTGAAGGCAACCTGATCTTTAGAGAGAGAGAGAACGAGAGAGAGAGAGAGAGAGAGAGAGAGAGAGAGAGAGAGAGAGAGAGAGAGAGAGAAAGAGAGAGAGAGAGAGAGAGAGAGAGAGAGAGAGAGAGAGAGAGAGAGAGAGAGAGAGAGAGAGAGAGAGAGAGAGAGAGAGAGAGAGAGAGAGAGAGAGAGAGAGAGAGAGAGAGAGAGAGAGAGAGAGAGAGAGAGAGAGAGAGAGGCAGAAAGATGTGTGAAATGTAGTACATTAGCAGCACTGCCATGGCTAACTCTATGTGCAGCCACCATTAGGCTTCTTTCATTCCTCTCTTTCTATTAATGAACAATGGAACAGAGAGAGAGAGAGAGAGGGGACTAGAGAACAAATAAAGAGAGAGTTGAAGGAGTGGTACAGAGAGGTAAAGTAGCAGAGGGATCAAGCCAAATTGACCTCTTCTAATGTATTTCTACATCCATCTGTGTTGTTTCAGATTGAGCTACTAATTGGAATATTACTTCACTTTCTTTCACTTCTTTCACTTCAAGGACTGTGCTCCTTCAGATGAACCGAACAACAATATGTGCTGTGGAATCTGGGTCCAAAAGTTCTCCTCGCTGTAGCAGCAACGCATACGCACACATCCATTCCTTCGTAACGTTGACAAGTTCCCTGCCCCATGCCGAGAAGAGCAAGGAGGTGTGTCTCCTTTCACCCAGACAGAGCGAGATGGAGGAACAGGGGATGACTGGGCGGATGGGTGGTGGGGTGTAGGAAGACGAGAAGGAGTGGAGGCAGAACGGGAGAAGTTGAGCGAGGAAGAGGTGGAGAAGGAGGAGGAGGAGGATGAGGAAGGAGGGTTATATCCAGCCAGTCACCCCTATAGTTTCTCTCAGTCATGTTAACTCCCTGTGACTACATCTCTTCTATCAGCACTGAGTCCTCCAGTCAGGTGTGTGTGGTCTCAGAAGTCCAATGAGTATGACAGTCCAATAACACAGCTAACCCAGGTCTGTCAATGTGTCATTAACCATGTCCTCAACCGTTCCCCCGGCATTATCCCTCCGCTCAACATGTCTGTCAACACATTTCCTACGCAATTCCCAGGGAGATCGTTCAAGATTGACGTCGAAATTGGACGTCTATCCATGTCCTGAAGACGTCGAGAAATGCCTTCAACAGTGAGCGCTATTACCATCAAGTGGGCTTGGGTTTTGCGAGGGCATAGTGGACTTGGTGGTGGCTGGGTTATCCCATGACTTGGACACTGGTTTTAATCCTAACTCCAACCTTAACCCTTACCTCTACCATTCAGGAGTGCCTAAATGTTTTAACCCTATCCCAAACGTTTACCTTCACCATTCAGAATTAGTGCCTAAACTTAACCCTTAACGTAGAATTTTGACATTTGGAGAATTGGAACGACACGTAGCAGCAGGAGCAGCAAAAGCACTTTAAAATGTGACGTTTGGAAAACGTGGATGATTGTCTTAATTCTGCAGTGAGATTGTGAGAGCTAGTTGACATTTCCTATTCCTCTTCCTCTCTCTCCCACCCTCTCTTCCTCCTCTCTGCATATTCATCTCCCTCCGTCCAAGTCCCTCCCGTCTTTGACTCTTCCTCTATCCCTCTTTCTTCCACTCTCTGTCTGTGAACATTAGGGGGTTGAATCATGACAGCCCTTTTGATCCCGTCTCAGAGGCTGTTGGAGCCAGAGAGAAAAGAACCAGAGAGAAAAGAACATGAAGGAAAGGGACTAAAGGAGAGGAACGTAACTTAGGTGAACCGTTCCCATTGGTCTTTGATAGCTTCACATGTCTGGTTTTGGCTGTGTAACTGGCTGTGTAGCTGTGTATCCCTTTAGTGACTTCTCCTTCTCTGTCTTCCCTTGCTCTCTGTCTCCCCCTTACCTTCTAGCACTCATATTCCTCCTACCTGAGTCTGTCTCTCTCTTCCCCATCCCCCCCTCCTCCTCCTATCTCTTTCTTTCCTGTCAAAGGCCTGTCAGAGGCAGATGCTAGTCTGTTCCCTCAAGGCAGCCAGCAGAAAACCGTTGACTTGACACTTTGCTGTCAGAGAGTTGTGGGTGTTATGGAAACTGCTGTTCTGACCCTATCTCTCTCTCCCTCTCTACCACACCTGCTGTCTCAACTTCTGAATGCTCGGCTATGAAAAGCCAACTGACATTTACTCTTGAGGTGCTGACCTGTTGCACCCTCTACAACCACTGTGATTATTATTTGACCCTGATCATCATCTATGAACATTTGAACATCTTGAAGAATGATCTGGACTTAAAGGAAAACTCCACTCAAAAATATTTTGGTATTTGTTTCATTAGTCCCATGATGATAAATACTGAACAAAAACATAAACACATGTAAAGTTTTGGTCCAATGTTTCATGAGCTGAAATAAAAGATCCCAGAAATGTTCCATACGCACAAAAAGCTTATTTCTCTCAAATTTTGTGCACAAATTTGTTTACATCCCACATTTTGTGCACAAATTTGTTTACATCCCTGTTAATGAGCATTTATCCTTTGTCAAGATAATCCATCTACCTGACATGTGTGGCATATCAAGAAGCTGATTAAATGTTTTGTCACACAACATAATGCCACAGCATACAATTGGCATGCTGAATGCAGGAATGTTCACCAAAGCTGTTGCCAGAGAATTCTCTACCATAAGCCGCCTCCAGCGTTGTTTTAGATCATTTGACAGTATGTCCAATGGCCTCACAACTGCAGACCATGTGTAACCACGCCAGCCAGGACCTCCACATCCAGCTTCTTGACCTGCGGGATCGTCTGAGACCAGCCACCCGGACAGCTGATGAAAATGTGGGTTTGCACAACCGAAGAATTTCTGCACAAACTGTCAAAAAGCGTCTCAGGGAAGCTCATCTGCGTGCTCGTCATCCTCATCAGGGTCTTGACCTGTTCTGCGTAACTGACTTCAGTGGGCAAATGGTCACCTTCGTTGACCACTGGCACACTGGAGAAGTCTGCTCTTCACTGAGGAATCCCAGTTTCAACTGTACCAGGCAGATGGCAGACAGTGTGTATGGCGTCATGTGTTTGAGCAGTTTGCTGAAGTCAGCATTGTGAATAGAGTGCCCCATGGTGGCGGTGGGGTTATGGTATGGGCAGGCAAGCACAATTGTATTTTATTGATGGTGATTTCAATTAACAATTAAGTATACAATTAAAATACCTGACAGGAAACACATTTAACATTCACCCCCCACCATCACCTCATGATTCAGCATGATAATGCACAGCCCCATGTCGCAAGGAACTGTACCCAATTCCTGGAAGCTAAAAATGTCCCAGTTCTTCCATGGTCTGCATACTCACCAGACATGTCACCCATTGAGCATGTTTGGGATCCTCTGGATCAATGTGTATGACAGCGTGTTCCAGTTCCCGCCAATATTCAGCAACTTCCCACAGTCATTGAAGAGGAGCGGGACAACAGTCCATAGGCCACAATCAACAGCCTAATGAACTCTATGCGATGGAGATGTGTATGAGGCAAATGGTGGTCATCCCAGATACTGACTGGTGCTCCTGGTGACCCGTGCCCCTATCTAGATGCTGCGTTTTGCATCATATGAGGCAAAATGCATCATACCAACTATATTTTTGTATTTTGAAGGTTATATATCTTAAAAACCTGATTGCTGACATGCTAAACATGTTAGGACTATATCAACAATGGACTGATGTGGGTGGAATTGTCCTTTAATGGCCATATACTTTTATAATCTCCACCCAGCACAGCCAGAAGAAGACTGGCCCTCAGAGCCTGGTTCCTCTCCACCCAGCACATCCAGAAGAAGACTGGCCCTCAGAGCCTGGTTCCTCTCCACCCAGCACAGCCAGAAGAAGACTGGCCCTCAGAGCCTGGTTCCTCTCCACCCAGCACATCCAGAAGAAGACTGGCCCTCAGAGCCTGGTTCCTCTCCACACAGCACAGCCAGAAGAAGACTGGCCCTCAGAGCCTGGTTCCTCTCCACCCAGCACAGCCAGAAGAAGACTGGCCCTCAGAGCCTGGTTCCTCTCCACCCAGCACATCCAGAAGAAGACTGGCCCTCAGAGCCTGGTTCCTCTCCACCCAGCACAGCCAGAAGAAGACTGGCCCTCAGAGCCTGGTTCCTCTCCACCCAGCACATCCAGAAGAAGACTGGCCCTCAGAGCCTGGTTCCTCTCCACCCAGCACAGCCAGAAGAAGACTGGCCCTCAGAGCCTGGTTCCTCTCCACCCAGCACAGCCAGAAGACTGGCCCTCAGAGCCTGGTTCCTCTCCACCCAGCACAGCCAGAAGAAGACTGGCCCTCAGAGCCTGGTTCCTCTCTACCCAGCACAGCCAGAAGAAGACTGGCCCTCAGAGCCTGGTTCCTCTCTACCCAGCACAGCCAGAAGAAGACTGGCCCTCAGAGCCTGGTTCCTCAGCACAGCCAGAAGAAGACTGGTTCCAGAAGAAGACTGGCCCTCAGAGCCAGCCAGAAGAAGACTGGTTCCTCTCCACCCAGCACAGCCAGAAGAAGACTGGCCCTCCTCTCCACCCAGCACAGCCAGAAGAAGACTGGCCCTCAGAGCCTGGTTCCTCTCCACCCAGCACAGCCAGAAGACTGGCCCTCAGAGCCTGGTTCCTCTCTCCACCCAGCACAGCCAGAAGAAGACTGGC
>NC_060184.1:66385546-66403046 GCF_021184085.1 Oncorhynchus gorbuscha
TCACAGATAAACACATACAGACACACACACACACACACACACACTTAGTATCTGTCACAGATAAACACATACAGACACACACACACACACACACTTAGTATCTGTCACAGATAAACACATACAGACACACACACACACACACACTTAGTATCTGTCACAGATAAACACATACAGACACACACACACACACTTAGTATCTGTCAAGTGTTGAGATTCTGTTGCCTAAATACATCATGTAGTGTAATAGAAACAGTATCACTAGTTAAAACTGCAAATCTACATACTGTTCCAGCTCACAAAATAAACTCTTCCAATTTATTTTGAAATATAATTGCCTTTCTGAGTCGCACTGCTTGTTAAAATAGATTGCAGCCTCAGAAAGGCGCGAGTCAATCAATCTTGTTGTATTTATTGAAGGCGAGAAACAATATACACATTTTAAAGGATTTGAAATGGAATGGGTTCTTAGAGCAACTAGATATTGAGTTATCTCGCTGCCCACACACCTTGGATAAACACAGATTATAACAGACTGCTTTTTAAACATTTCATTACCTTGAATTAGAGCATGTACAGCAATACTGGTGTAACCAATATTACAGTTAAAATACAAATATAACCTGCTCCATCAAAATGAATCTCTTCTTGTCATGACAATATTGCGTATTTCTCTGGTAATAACAACCTTAGGCCACCTCTATAATTTGATATAAAGGACAGAAAACAAACTTCAAAGACTCAATATACCTCTGGAAGTTACACCCTCTCATAAATAAACTCACCCCAGAGGTCCCAATAACATCCCGGCTGTAATTTCAAAATACGTTGGCCTGGCCTGTCTTTCTCTTCTTAAATTCAATTGATTTATCTCTGCGGGGGAAACACTGAATGTGCATTTCACCCTGTGGGAACTGCACATTTCTTTTCATGCTAACTCAATCAGAGCGTAGCTTATCTAGATAGGGTTATAATTGTCAGTCTAGATAGTGCAACAATACTCGGTCTAGTCTAGTCTCTGTCTATTTGTGGTTTCTTTTGTAGCGATAGATAAAGTGAATTGTAGCTTTGTCGTCTCTTAGAAGGCGAAGACTTCTCTCCGATCTGTCTTTAGAATGGAGTCACGGTGTCTGTTTTATCTCTAACATGGCATCTTTGAGACGGTCGTTGTGTGCTTTCACTAATTAGGAACCTTATTAAAGGAAACCCCTGGAGCGTAGAAGCTATTGAACGTCACACAAACAGGAAATAAATATAGCTATCTGTCCTTCTCTAATCGCAGCTGAATGGGACGTGTCACCTTGAGGCCTGTCTATAATGCAGTTGAGTTAATCAGTTGGAATCAGATCTAACTAAATAACGTGTAGGCCAGGGGTGACCAATACTCCCCCTGGAGAGATATTGGGGGTACAGCTTTTTGCTCAAACCTCATTGTAACACACCTGATTCAGCTAATCAAGGGCCTGGTGAGCAGCTAATTAGCAGAAAGGTGGCATGCAGCGCTTTAGTATCCTTAGTTACGAGCTTAATGTCTTCAGATCTATATACGGTGTCTTCTGTATTGCTTGGTAACCTAACCTCATTACAGAGCTGTTGGTAGACACTGCAGAAACATTACCAAGGTTCCATACACATTCAAAATGGTCAAATTGTTTTAGAACTAAAGATCTGTACCAAGTGTCAGTTATTCATCTACATTCTCTTAGGGAATCTGGACACGTCTGGTATGTTCCCCCATTCTCACTCCGTTGTGGCGGGTTGTGGCGGTTCTAAACCTCTCACCAGGAGCGGTTTTCCAGTGACAGATGTTTTATGGTCGGAATGTGATCCACATACACACAGACGGATGAGGGAATGACATTCCAAAAATATGTCATTGCCATTCCAATCTAGCTGACGTTCCAGTTTTCTATGCAGACGACATGCTGGGGATTGTAATGAGACGTTTATCATTGGGCAGATTGGAGCACTGTCAGTCAGACCTGTATACTGTATATATAGCGAAAACATGCAGCCGTAGTGTAGTGCCCTTTTATCTGGGATTGATTGAATTAAACCTCAGACATGCTCTCTAACATGCTCTTCATCCAGAGGCCCTGCACTGCGGCTTGAACCTGTGTAATCTCTCGGACAGATTACGTAAACATAATCTGACCAAATTACGCAAGATTTTAGTTGTGGGTTAACGGAGCTTAGACCCTGTGCTCTGAACTGTGTGTGATGTGTGCTGTTTAGGGCTGATTGACAACTGAGCAGAAGGCAGGTCCATGGTTCACTGTAACAAAGGAACAATAAAGTTGTATTGTACTGTTTTATAGACTGGTACTGGGCAATATGGAAAATAATATATACCAGGATAAATTACCTGAATTGATGCGATAATCATAAATAGAATGATAAGTGTATAACATGTATGTGCACCACAGTTTTTTTTAAATGATCCAGTAAACTACTGCTACTAGTTTGATGGTTGTGGCCATCAATTATCCCATTAAGAGATGAATGAAGAACCCTACTACTTGAACCCTATTCATCTCTTAAAGGCCTTAACAATCTCCCATATTACATTTTAAACACATTTCTTTAGTATAGGCTAATGAATGCAAAAATGCCTGCCATAAGTGATCGGTATGATCGGTGTGGATAATTATCATCCCAGCTCTAATATAGACTGGTACAGCACAGTACAGCACAGTAAGTGCAGTTCTATCCAGGTACACATTTCATATCATGCTGGGAAGACGGAGCATTGATGGGACCCCAGGACTGAGGACACCTGCATTATTAATGTCATCAACAGATAGCTCGGAACTGAAGGAAAATATGTACTGTGCATATAGTGACAGTGCCAAGTAATCAGAGTGGCTGTAGTTTTAAGAGCATGCTTGTAATGGTGCTCAGAGCTACTCTAGGGAGATGGTAGACATGTCCCATCGCTACTTTGCTAGATTTTCTGTTAACACTGATCATGGCTCATTCATCCGTTTGAAATTTGCTTTGTAGGTGGCTTTAGCCGGTTTGTTTGCTTGTGTGTTGCACAGTATGTTGCACAGTATGTTGCACAGTGTGTTGCACAGTATGTTGCACAGTATGTTGCACAGTATGTTGCACAGTATGTTGCACAGTATGTTGCACAGTATGTTGCACAGTATGTTGCACAGTATGTTGCACAGTATGTTGCACAGTATGTTGCACAGTGTGTTGCACAGTATGTTGCACAGTATGTTGCACAGTATGTTGCACAGTGTGTTGCACAGTATGTTGCACAGTATGTTGCACAGTATGTTGCACAGTATGGGCATGTAAGTTGTGTTTCTGTCAACGAGGCAGACGTCATGAACAGATTTCCTTGTGGCAATGTGATCATTTGGGACATGTTTCATGAAATATGATTGTACACAAAATTATGCATGTGTACAGACATTACTAATGTACAAAACAAGACCAAAACTATGTGGACACCGGCTTGTCGAACATCTCATTCCAAAACCATGGGTATTAATATGGAGTTTGTCCCTCCCTTAACAGCCTTCACTCTTCTGGGGAGGCTTTCCACTAGATGTTGGAACATTGCTGCAGGGACTTGCTTCCATTCAGCTAAAAGAGCATTAGTGAGGTCGGGCACTGATGTTGGGCGGTTAGGCCTGGCTCTCAGTCGCCGTTCCAATTCATCCCGAAGGCGTTCAATGGGGTTGAGGTGCAGACCAGTCAAGTTTGTCCACACCTGTTTCTGTATGGATCTGGCTTTGTGCCCAGGGGGCATTGTCATGCTGAAACAGGAAAGAACCTTCCCCAAACTATTGCCACAAAGTTGGAAGCACAGAATGGTCTAGAATGTCACTGTATGCTGTAACGTTCAGATTTCCCTTCCCTGGAACTCAGGGGCCTAGCCCGAACCATGACAAATAGGCCCAGACCAATATTTCTCCTCTACCTAACATTACAGTTGGCTCTATGCATTCGGGTAGGTAGCGTTCTCCTGGCATTCGCCAAACCCAGATTTGTCCATCGGACTGCCAGATGGTGAAGCGTGATTAATCACTCCAGAGAACGCGTTTCCACTGCTCCAGAGTCCAATGGTGGAGCATGGTGATCTTAGGCTTGTGTGCGGCTGCTCAGCCACGGAAACCCATTTCATGAAGCTGTCACCTAACAGTTATTGTGCTGACGTTTCTACTTCACAATAACAGCACTTACAGTTGACAGGAGCAGCCTTGAAAGGAGCAGCTCTAACAGGGCAGAAATTTGACCAACTGACTGTGGGAAAGATGGCATCCTGTGATGGTGCCACGTTGTAAGTCAGTGAGCTCTTCGGTAAGGCCATTCTACTGACAATGTTTGTCTATGGAGATTGCATGGCTGTGTGCTATATTTAATACACCTATCAGCAACAGATGTGGCTGAAATTGCCGAATCCCCTTTTTGTATATATAGTGTATATGACTGTAGTCGTGGGAGCACTACTCATGATATGTAATTCATTTGAGATAATGAAACCAATAGAGTTCACATAATACCAGATATATTTTATTTATTCGATACTGTGTGCTTGATAACCTCCATCTACAAGTGTTAAGTCTCTATTGTACTCTGTGAGATGTGTTGTTCAGAACATTCTGTAACACCACTAATGTAATGTCAATGTCTGGATCTCATGACTAGCCTGTGTTCCTGAGCAGTAGTCTGTAACAGCAGTCTGTGTCTCTGAGCAGGAGTGGGTCTTCTGTTGCAGTACAAACTCTCCATGCTCAGAACTCAGTGTTCACTGGTGACATGAGACACGTGGGATTTGACCCAGCCCAGGTGTCTATTAGAGCAGTGGGATACCAGGTGCATTCCATTCATCTCCCTCTCTCTCTCTCTCTCTCTCTCTCTCTCTCTCTCTCTCTCTCTCTCTCTCTCTCTCTCTCTCTCTCTCTGTCTCTGTCACTATCTCACTCTTCTCTCTCGCTCTCTTTCTCTCTCTCTCTCTCTCTCTCTCCCTCTCTCTCTCTGTCTCTGTCTCTGTCACTCTCTCTCTCTCTCTCTCTCTCTCTCTCTCTCTGTCTCTGTCTCTGTCTCTGTCTCTCTCACTCTTCTCTCTCGCTTTCTTTTTCTTTTTGGGGAGAGACTCCATCTGCAGTACTGAGCCCCTGTGGTGCCATCAATCACACACAGACATGTCTGCAAACCACACATGCACACACACGTACGTGCACTCACACGCAAGCAAACACACTTAAGTACACACACACATCAGATAACAATGGGGAATTCATTATTTCCAAATATGTCGACCTGATTTAAATTTAAACCTCCTCACCAGATCTCCTCCACCTCTAGGGATGTCTAGCCAATTACATTGAGCAAAGCAGAGCAGCATATAAACCTGGTTATGGTAATAAGGTCAAGGAATAAGCAATAAGCACCAGGTAGACTAGCCAAAAGAGCCCAACTAGAATATAGATTATCCCAAAATGATGAATGATAAATCGAGAATATTGAAATACGGCTAGTTTTTAATTTAACTGCCCTTTTCTGAAGCATGCTAAGCTATTTAATGCTATGAAAATGCGAGAAAAGCACCAGGAATGGACGGCTTTCCCATAGAATTCTATTTAACATTTTGGGACAAATCTGAAATAATACATTTAATACAAATATTATATTAATGTCCTAAACCAAAAATATACACAAATAATAGATTATCTATGAAATTGCTTCAGAAAGGGGCACAAGACAGGGATGTCCTCTTTCTCCCCTCCTGTTTGCACTGGTAATTGAACCACTTGCAGAAAGAATTAGACAGGACCCATGACTCTGTAACAGCATTCTTCCTCCTCTTCTGAGGAGGAGTAGCGAGAATGATCGGAGGACCAATGTGCGGCGTGGTAAGTGTCCATAACGTTTATTTTAAGACATAAACTGAACACTATGAAATACAAAACAATAAACATGAACATGACTGAAACAGTACAGTGTGGCAACAAACACTCACACGGAAACAAACACCCACAAACCAAAAGAGAAACCCAGGCTACCTAAGTATGATTCTCAATCAGAGACAACTAACGACACCTGCCTCTGATTGAGAACCATACCAGGCCGAACACAAAAACCAACATAGAAATACAAACATAGACTGCCCACCCCAACTCACGCCCTGACCATACTAAAACAAAGAATAAAATAACAGAACTATGGTCAGAACGTGACAAACTCATGATCTACAGCAATACTTTAAGTGGCCCACAAAAAATATATAATACTTCAGATGCTTAAGTGACAACAAACAACTAGTATATAAAGACAACTTTATCACATTACTCAACTATATGAACAATGTCTAATTAAATTGAATAATCTTCCCATAAAGCTTACTGGAAGAATAAACCTCTTCAGAATGGCATGGCTTCCATAGTGTCATGCAGGTGAAAGAGGACCCAAAAGCGACTTAACAGAAACAGAGTTTATTCAAGTCCAAACAGAAAACGACAAATCCTGAATCCTTAACAGGAAATGTCCAAACAGGGAATAACAGAAATCCTCTAGTCTGTAGAGGGGAATAACAGGAAAAGCGGCCACAGACTGCAGGTCGCTTCGGGTAGGCGCAGGCCGTAGCTGACAGAGACACCTGCTCACACGCAGCATCTGATGAAGGCAAAAACACGACAGGACAGGGCGATACACAATCACAGCACGGTGAATTCTAAACAAGGAACCGACAGGACAGGAACGGAACACAAAGGAAGAAATAGGGACTCTAATCAGGGGAAAGGATCGGGAACAGGTGTGGGGAAGACTAAATGATGATTAGGGGAATAGGAACAGCTGGGAGCAGGAACGGAACGATAGAGAGAAGAGAGAGCGAGAGAGTGAGAGAGGGAGGGGGAGAGAGAGGGATAGAAAGAGGGAAAGAACCTAATAAGACCAGCAGAGGGAAACGAATAGAATGGGGAGCACAGGGACAAGACATGATAATAAATGACAAACATGACAGTACCCCCCACTCTCACCGAGCGCCTCCTGGCGCACTCGAGGAGGAATCCTGGCGGCAACGGAGGAAATCATCGATGAGTGAACGGTCCAGCACGTCCCGAGACGGAACCCAACTCCTCTCCTCAGGACCGTAACCCTCCCAATCCACTAAGTATTGGTGACCCCGTCCCCGAGAACGCATGTCCATGATCTTATGTACCTTGTAAATAGGTGCGCTCTCGACAAGGACGGGAGGGGGAGGGAAGACGAACGGGGGTGCGAAGAAAGGGCTTAACACAGGAGACATGGAAGACAGGATGGACGCGACGAAGATGTCGCGGAAGAAGCAGTCGCACAGCGACAGGATTGACGACCTGGGAGACACGGAACGGACCAATGAACCGCGGAGTCAACTTACGAGAAGCTGTCAAGAGGAAGGTTGCGAGTGGAAAGCCACACTCTCTGGCCGCAACAATACCTTGGACTCTTAATCCTGCGTTTATTGGCGGCTCTCACCGTCTGTGCCCTGTAACGGCAAAGTGCAGACCTCACCCTCCTCCAGGTGCGCTCACAACGTTGGACAAACGCTGAGCGGAGGGAATGGACTTAAGCTGGGATGAGAACAGAGGAGGCTGGTAACCCAGACTACTCTGAAACGGAGATAACCCGGTAGCAGACGAAGGAAGCGAATTGTGAGCATTCTGCCCAGGGGAGCTGTTCTGCCCAAGACGCAGGGTTTCTGAAAGAAAGGCTGCGTAGTATGCACAATCGTCTGATTGGCCCTCTCTGCTTGACCGTTAGACTGGGGATGAAACCCGGAAGAGAGACTGAACGCACCAATCAAACGACAGAACTCCCTCCAAAACTGTGACGTGAATTGGGGCCTCTGTCTGAAACGTCTAACGGGAGGCCATGAATTCTGAATACATTCTCAATAATGATTTGTGCCGTCTCCTTAGCGGAAGGAAGTTTAGCGAGGGAATGAAATGTGCCGCCTTAGAGAACCTATCGACAACCGTAAGAATCACAGTCTTCCCCGCAGACAAAGGCAGACCGGTGCCTGAAGTCTAAGGCGATGTGAGACCATGGTCGATGGGGAGCGGTCTGAGACGATTACCCGACTTAGTCTGTGCGCAGTCCGAACAAGCAGCCACGAAACGGCGCGTGTCACGCTCCTGAGTCGGCCACCAAAAGCGCTGGCGAATAGACGCACCTCGAACACCGGGATGACCAGCTAACTTGGCAGAGTGAGCCCACTGAAGAACAGCCAGACAGTGGAAACAGGAACGAAAAGGAGGTTACTAGGACAAGCGCGCGGGACGCAGTGTGCGTGAGTGCTTGCTTAACCTGTCTTTCAATTCCCCAGACTGTTAACCCGACAACACGCCCATAAGGAAGAATCCCCTCGGGATCAGTAGAAGCCACAGAAGAACTAAACAGACGGGATAAGGCATCAGGCTTGGTGTTCTTGCTACCCGGACGGTAAGAAATCACAAACTCGAAACGAGCGAAAAACAACGCCCAACGAGCTTGACGGGCATTAAGTCGTTTGGCAGAACGGATGTACTCAAGGTTCTTATGGTCTGTCCAAACGACAAAAGGAACGGTCGCCCCCTCCAACCACTGTCGCCATTCGCCTAGGGCTAATGGCGAGCAGTTCACGGTTACCCACATCATAGTTGCGCTCAGATGGCGACAGGCGATGAGAAAAATAAGCGCAAGGATGAACCTTATCGTCAGACTGGAAGCGCTGGGATAGAATGGCTCCCACGCCTTCCTCTGAAGCGTCAACCTCGACAATGAATTGTCTAGTGACGTCAGGAGTAACGAGGATAGGAGCGGACGTAAAACGTTCTTTTAGAAGATCAAAAGCTCCCTGGGCGGAACCGGACCACTTAAAACACGTCTTGACAGAAGTAAGAGCTGTGAGAGGGGCAGCAACTTGACCGAAATTACGAATGAAACGCCGATAGAAATTAGCGAAACCTAAAAGCGCTGCAACTCGACACGTGACCTTGGAACGGGCCAATCACTGACAGCTTGGACCTTAGCGGAATCCATCTGAATGCCTTCAGCGGAAATAACGGAACCGAGAAAAGTAACGGAGGAGACATGAAAAGAGCACTTCTCAGCCTTTACGTAGAGACAATTCTCTAAAAGGTGCTGTAGAACACGAACGTGCTGAACATGAATCTCGAGTGACGGAGAAAAAATCAGGATATCGTCAAGATAGACAAAAACAAAAATGTTCAGCATGTCTCTCAGAACATCATTAACTAATGCCTGAAAAACAGCTGGCGCATTGGCGAGACCGAACGGCAGAACCCGGTACTCAAAATGCCCTAACGGAGTGTTAAACGCCGTTTTCCACTCGTCCCCCTCTCTGATGCGCACGAGATGGTAAGCGTTACGAAGGTCCAACTTAGTAAAGCACCTGGCTCCCTGCAGAATCTCGAAGGCTGATGACATAAGGGGAAGCGGATAACGATTCTTAACCGTTATGTCATTCAGCCCTCGATAATCCACGCAGGGCGCAGAGTCCGTCCTTCTTCTTAACAAAAAGAACCCCGCCCCGGCCGGAGAGGAAGAAGGCACTATGGTACCGGCGTCAAGAGACACAGACAAATAATCCTCGAGAGCCTTACGTTCGGGAGCCGACAGAGAGTATAGTCTACCTCGAGGAGGAGTGGTCCCCAAGGAGATCAATACTACAATCATACGACCGGTGAGGAGGAAGGGAGTTGGCTCGGGACCGACTGAAGACCGTGCGCAGATCATGATATTCCTCCGGCACTCCTGTCAAATCGCCAGGTTCCTCCTGAGAAGTAGGGACAGAAGAAACGGGAGGGATGGCAGACATTAAACACTTCACATGACAAGAAACGTTCCAGGATAGGATAGAATTACTAGACCAATTAATAGAAGGATTATGACATACTAGCCAGGGATGACCCAAAACAACAGGTGTAAACGGTGAACGGAAAATCAAAAAAGAAATAGTCTCACTGTGGTTACCAGATACTGTGAGGGTTAAAGGTAGTGTCTCAAATCTGATACTGGGAAGATGACTACCATCTAAGGCGAACATGGGCGTAGGCTTCTCTAACTCTCTGAAAGGAATGTCATGTTTCCGAACCCATGCTTCGTCATGAAACAACCCTCAGCCCCAGAGTCTATCAAGGCACTACATGTAGCACCCGAACCGGTCCAGCGTAGATGGACCGACAAAGTAGTACAGGATTTTGATGGAGAGACTTGAGTAGTTGCGCTCACCTGTAGCCCTCCGCTTACAGATGAGCTCTGGCTTTACTGGACATGAATTAACAAAATGTCCAGCAACTCCACAATAGAGGCACAGGCGGTTGGTGATCCTCCGTTCCCTCTCCTTAGTCGAGATGCGAATCCCTCCCAGCTGCATGGGCTCAGTCTCAAAGCCAGAGGAGGGAGATGGTTGCGATGCGGAGCAGGGAAACACCGTTGATGCGAGCTCTCTTCCACGAGCCCGGTGACGAAGATCTACCCGTCGTTCTATGCGGATGGCGAGAGCAATCAAAGAGTCCACATCTGAAGGAACCTCCCGGAAGAGAATCTCATCCTTAACCACTGCGTGGAGTCCCTCCAGAAAACGAGCGAGCAGCGCCGGCTCGTTCCACTCACTAGAGGCAGCAAGAGTGCGAAACTCAATAGAATAATCCGTTATGGACCGTTCACCTTGGCATAAGGAAGCCAGGGCCCTAGAAGCCTCCCCACCAAAAACTGAACGGTCAAAAACCCGAATCATCTCCTCTTTAAAGTTCTGGAACTTGTTAGAGCAATCAGCCCTTGCCTCCCAGATAGCTGTGCCCCATTCTCGAGCCCGGCCAGTAAGGAGTGAAATGACGTAAGCAACCCGAGCTCTCTCTCTAGAGTATGTGTTGGGTTGGAGAGAGAACACAATCTCACACTGCGTGAGAAAGGAGCGGCACTCAGTGGGCTGCCCGGAGTAGCAAGGTGGGTTATTAACCCTAGGTTCTGGAGGCTCGGCAGGCCAGGAAGTAACAGGTGGCACGAGACGTAGACTCTGGAACTGTCCAGAGAGGTCGGAAACCTGAGCGGCCAGGTTCTCCACGGCATGGCGAGCAGCAGACAATTCCTGCTCGTGTCTGCCGAGCATGGCTCCTTGGATCTCGACGGCAGTGTAACGTCTGAAGTCGCTGGGTCCATTCCTTGGTCGGTTCCTTCTGTCATGCAGGTGAAAGAGGACCCAAAAGCGACTTAACAGAAACAGAGTTTATTCAAGTCCAAACAGAAAACGACAAATCCTGAATCCTTAACAGGAAATGTCCAAACAGGGAATAACAGAAATCCTCTAGTCTGTAGAGGGGAATAACAGGAAAAGCGGCCACAGACTGCAGGTCGCTTCGGGTAGGCGCAGGCCGTAGCTGACAGAGACACCTGCTCACACGCAGCATCTGATGAAGGCAAAAACACGACAGGACAGGGCGATACACAATCACAGCACGGTGAATTCTAAACAAGGAACCGACAGGACAGGAACGGAACACAAAGGAAGAAATAGGGACTCTAATCAGGGGAAAGGATCGGGAACAGGTGTGGGAAGACTAAATGATGATTAGGGGAATAGGAACAGCTGGGAGCAGGAACGGAACGATAGAGAGAAGAGAGAGCGAGAGAGTGAGAGAGGGAGGGGGAGAGAGAGGGATAGAAAGAGGGAAAGAACCTAATAAGACCAGCAGAGGGAAACGAATAGAATGGGGAGCACAGGGACAAGACATGATAATAAATGACAAACATGACACATAGTTTTTATATTTATTCTCGGTAGTACCAATTACTCCACCCAAGACATTCTTTAAAACAGTATACTCAGTCATAACAGACTTTACATGGGCAAATAGAACTCATAGAATAAAAAGGAAAGTTTTACATCTTCCTAAGTCTGAGGTGGTTTCAACCTTCCAGACTTGGAATTGTATCAACTCACCACCCAGGGCTTTTACTTGCGACATATAGTTAAATGCACTAAAGAGGAACAAAGGGTATATTTAATCTGTCTATCTGCATATTTCAAGACATTGCATATGAGGGTGTGGTGAAATACCCAAAAGGGGGACCATACTTTTCTTGTCAATTTTTTAAATATTGAATTATACTTAAAAACTGGAAATCAAATGATCCTCCATCATCACAGCAGTGGATGAATCAAATGTACTGTTATTTAAATATTAAAAATGTCTGGGTTATGGAGAAAATAGAAAAGTGCAATTTGACACCATATGGCATAGAGTGCTACAAGCACTGGAAAGTTCCAGGGGATGAAGGATGAGGGGAGTGGGGTTGTGGTTGTGAGACATACACTACACCAACAGTATGTGGATGCCTGCTCATTGAACATCTCATTTACAAATCATGGGTATTAATATGGAGCTGCTATAACAGCCACAACTCTTCTGGGAAGGCTTTCCACTAGATGTTGGAACATTGCTGCGGGGACATGCTTCCATTCAGCCACAAGCGCATTAGTGAGGTCGGGCACTGATTTTGGGTGATTAGGCCTGGCATGCAGTCGGCATTCCAATTCATCTCAAAGGTGTTCGATTGGGTTGAGGTCAGGGCTTTGTGCAAACTAGTCAAGTTCTTCCACACCGAACTTGACGGAAATGTCTGTATGGACCTTGTTTTGTGCACCGGGACACTGTCATGCTGAAACAGGACAGGGCCTTTCCCATACTATAGCCACAAAGTTGGAAGCACAGAATTGTGTAGAATGTCATTGTATGCTGTAGCGTTAAGATTTCCCTTCACTTGAACTAATGGTCCTGGCCCAAACCATGAAAATCAACCCCAGACCATTATTCCTCAGCCACCAAACTTTACAGTTGGCACTATGCATTCGGGCAGGTAGCATTCTCCTGGCATCCGCCAAACCCAGATTCGTCCGTCGGTAGGCCAGAAGGTGAACCATGATTTATCACTCCAGAGAACACATTTCTACTGCTTCAGAGTCCAATGTCGGTCGAGCTTTACACCACTCCAGCCGATGCTTGGCATTGCGCATGGTGATCTTAGTCTTGTATGTGGCTGCACGGCCATGGAAACCCATTTAATGGAGCTCCCGATGAACAGTTCTTGTGCTGACGTTGCTTCCAGAGGCAGTTTGGACATTGATTTTAACGCGCTTCAGCACTCTGCAGGTCCCATTCTGTGAGCTTGTGTGGCCTACCATGTTGCGGCTGAGCCGTTGTTGCTGCTTTTCCACTTCACAATAACAGCAATTACAGTTGACCGGGGCAGCTCTAGCAGGGCAGAAATTTGACCAACTGACTTGTTGGAAAGCTGGCATCCTGTGGCGGTGCCACGTTGAAATTCACTGAGCTCTTAAGTATGAGCCATTCTACTGCCAATGTTTGTCTATGGAGATTGCGTGGCTGTTTGCTCAATTTTATACACCTGTCAGCAACGGGTGTGGCTGAAGTAGCAGAATCCACTAATTTGAAAGGGTGTCCATATACTTTTGTATATGTAGTTTAGGTGATGTGTATGGCTGTGGTGGGAACATGTGGGTCTGTGCGGGTGTGATGTTATTGATGTTTGTTGAAATTTGTGTTTGTCTGTTGATTTATTTTGTTTATGTATGTTTTTTATTGTTTAAAAAAAAGAGCGTTGAGGTGAGGAGTTTCCGGAAATGTTGTCGAATCCAGTGGGTTGCTTTAGCATTAGCTAGCCTAGCATGCTGAAGAAAAGGGCAGTTTGATTCAAAACAAGCAATATTTAAATATTCTTGATTCATCATTCATCAGTTTGAAATAATTAGGATTCCATCTCCCATCGCTGGATTGAGGTCATTTTTCCAAGCTATATTTCATGTGACTCCGCGTTGTCCACTTTCTGGCATAGCACCGTTACGACTAGAGAGAGAGAGGTAATGCTGTAATGAGCAGGTTATACAGGTAGACATTTCCCTAAGGCACAGGTTAAATCCCAGTCATCCTGACCTTAACCAAAATCAGGGAAAATGCTGAACAGACTTTAGATCAGAGTTTATGGGGATGTATAATCCTAATCTGACCTATTAGTAGTAAAAGCCTGGCACGTTTGGACTGGCCAGGACTCTGGTCTCAGAGCAGGGTAGAGGTTTGAGTAAGGCCCAGGACTCTGGTCTCAGAGCAGGGAAGAGGTTTGAGTAAGGCCCAGGACTCTGGTCTCAGAGCAGGGAAGAGGTTTGAGTAAGGCCCAGGACTCTGGTCTCAGAGCAGGGAAGAGGTTTGAGTAAGGCCCAGGACTCTGGTCTCATAGCAGGGAAGAGGTTTGAGTAAGGCCCAGGACTCTGGGTACAGAGCAGGGAAGAGGTTTGAGTAAGGCACAGGACTCTGGTCTCATAGCAGGGAAGAGGTTTGAGTAAGGCCCAGGACTCTGGTCTCAGAGCAGGGAAGAGGTTTGAGTAAGGCCCAGGACTCTGGTCTCAGAGCAGGGAAGAGGTTTGAGTAAGGCCCAGGACTCTGGGTACAGAGCAGGGAAGAGGTTTGAGTAAGGCCCAGGACTCTGGGTACAGAGCAGGGAAGAGGTTTGAGTAAGGCCCAGGACTCTGGTCTCAGAGCAGGGAAGAGGTTTGAGTAAGGCCCAGGACTCTGGGTACAGAGCAGGGAAGAGATTTGAGTAAGGCCCAGGACTCGGGCCTCAGAGCAGGGTAGAGGTTTGAGTAAGGCCCAGGACTCTGGGTACAGAGCAGGGTAGAGGTTTGAGTAAGGCCCAGGACTCTGGGTACAGAGCAGGGTAGAGGTTTGAGTAAGGCCCAGGACTCTGGTCTCAGAGCAGGGTATAGGTTTGAGTAAGGCCCAGGACTCTGGGCTCAGAGCAGGGAAGAGGTTTGAGTAAGGCCCAGGACTCTGGGTACAGAGCATGGTAGAGGTTTGAGTAAGGCCCAGGACTCTGGTCTCAGAGCAGGGTAGAGGTTTGAGTAAGGCCCAGGACTCTGGTCTCAGAGCAGGGTAGAGGTTTGAGTAAGGCCCAGGACTCTGGTCTCAGAGCAGGGAAGAGGTTTGAGTAAGGCCCAGGACTCTGGTCTCAGAGCAGGGTAGAGGTTTGAGTAAGGCCCAGGACTCTGGTCTCAGAGCAGGGAAGAGGTTTGAGTAAGGCCCAGGACTCTGGTCTCAGAGCAGGGTAGAGGTTTGAGTAAGGCCCAGGACTCTGGTCTGAGTCTCTGGTCTCAGAGCAGGGAAGAGGTTTGAGTAAGGCCCAGGACTCTGGTCTCAGAGCAGGGTAGAGGTTTGAGTAAGGCCCAGGACTCTGGTCTCAGAGCAGGGTAGAGGTTTGAGTAAGGCCAAGGACTCTGGTCTCAGAGCAGGGAAGAGGTTTGAGTAAGGCCCAGGACTCTGGTCTCAGAGCAGGGTAGAGGTTTGAGTAAGGCCCAGGACTCTGGTCTCAGAGCAGGGAAGAGGTTTGAGTAAGGCCCAGGACTCTGGTCTCAGAGCAGGGTAGAGGTTTGAGTAAGGTCCAGGACTCTGGTCTCAGAGCAGGGCAGAGGTTTGAGTAAGGCCCAGGACTCTGGTCTCAGAGCAGGGAAGAGGTTTGAGTAAGGCCCAGGACTCTGGTCTCAGAGCAGGGAAGAGGTTTGAGTAAGGCCCAGGACTCTGGTCTCAGAGCAGGGTAGAGGTTTGAGTAAGGCCCAGGACTCTGGTCTCAGAGCAGGGTAGAGGTTTGAGTAAGGCCCAGGACTCTGGTCTCAGAGCAGGGAAGAGGTTTGAGTAAGGCCCAGGACTCTGGTCTCAGAGCAGGGAAGAGGTTTGAGTAAGGCCCAGGACTCTGGTCTCAGAGCAGGGTAGAGGTTTGAGTAAGGCCCAGGACTCTGGTCTCAGAGCAGGGAAGAGGTTTGAGTAAGGCCCAGGACTCTGGTCTCAGAGCAGGGAAGAGTTTTGAGTAAGGCCCAGGACTCGGGCCTCAGAGCAGGGTAGAGTTTTGAGTAAGGCCCAGGACTCTGGTCTCAGAGCAGGGAAGAGGTTTGAGTAAGGCCCAGGACTCGGGCCTCAGAGCAGGGTAGAGGTTTGAGTAAGGCCCAGGACTCTGGTCTCATAGCAGGGTAGAGGTTTGAGTAAGGCCCAGGACTCTGGTCTCAGAGCAGGGAAGAGGTTTGAGTAAGGCCCAGGACTCTGGTCTCATAGCAGGGAAGAGGTTTGAGTAAGGCCCAGGACTCTGGTCTCAGAGCAGGGAAGAGGTTTGAGTAAGGCCCAGGACTCTGGGTACAGAGCAGGGAAGAGGTTTGAGTAAGGCCCATGACTCTGGTCTCAGAGCAGGGAAGAGGTTTGAGTAAGGCCCAGGACTCTGGGTACAGAGCAGGGAAGAGGTTTGAGTAAGGCCCAGGACTCTGGTCTCAGAGCAGGGAAGAGGTTTGAGTAAGGCCCAGGACTCTGGGTACAGAGCAGGGAAGAGGTTTGAGTAAGGCCCAGGACTCTGGTCTCAGAGCAGGGAAGAGGTTTGAGTAAGGCCCAGGACTCTGGTCTCAGAGCAGGGTAGAAGTTGAGTAAGGCCCAGGACTCGGGCCTCAGAGCAGGGTAGAGGTTTGAGTAAGGCCCAGGACTCTGGTCTCAGAGCAGGGAAGAGGTTTGAGTAAGGCCCAGGACTCGGGCCTCAGAGCATGGTAGAGGTTTGTGTAAGGCCCAGGACTCTGGTCTCAGAGCAGGGAAGAGTTTTGAGTAAGGCCCAGGACTCGGGCCTCAGAGTAGGGTAGAGGGTTGAGTAAGGCCCAGGACTCTGGTCTCAGAGCAGGGAAGAGGTTTGAGTAAGGCCCAGGACTCGGGCCTCAGAGCAGGGTAGAGGTTTGAGTAAGGCCCAGGACTCTGGGTACAGAGCAGGGTAGAGGTATGAGTAAGGCCCAGGACCCTGGGTACAGAGCAGGGTAGAGGTTTGAGTAAGGCCCAGGACTCTGGGTACAGAGCAGGGTAGAGGTTTGAGTAAGGCCATGAGATACAGCAGAGCATGTTCCCTTTAACAGTCTGTGTCCTCTCTCATCAATCTATCATCCACACACACACACACACACACACACACACACACACACACACACACACACACACACACACACACACACACACACACACACACACACACACACACACACACACACACACACACATACTCCTTCGCTCTCCCGTCCCCATCTTAGGGTAATTATTGCCAGAGGCAGGTTGGCGTGGAGATGGATTGCCTCTGACGTCTGGTGAAAGTGAAAGAGAGAGAGAATGCACCGCCGAGAAAGAGAGAGGAGAGAGGAGAGATTAAGAGGTAACACAGGGAGCGAGATGAGCGGTGGGAAATGGAAAAAGATAGACAGGGAGAGACAGAGGCCAGCTTGCTTTCTGCTCAATGTTTTAGTAACCATTAGTAAACACACACACACACTCACCTTATCAGCAACTTCAGCTATTCTCTTATTCTCAAAGTGGCTTTTGGGGGGGGGGGGGTATTCTCTCTCTCACACACACCGTCGTCCCCTTCTCTGCTGTTATTAACCTGTGGGGGCCTCTACTACACTGGGATGGAGAACACTGAT
>NC_060184.1:66405546-66413046 GCF_021184085.1 Oncorhynchus gorbuscha
TGTGTGTGTGTGTGTGTGTGTGTGTGTGTGTGTGTGTGTGTGTGTGTGTGTGTTTGTTTCACTCCTTAATTACTGCTGGACCTGCCTGTTGTGTGTGTGTGTGTGTGTGTTTCACCCCTTAATTACTGCTGGACCTGCCTGTTGTGTGTGTGTGTGTGTGTGTGTGTGTGTGTGTGTGTGTGTGTGTGTGTGTGTGTGTGTGTGTGTGTGTGTGTGTGTGTGTGTGTGTGTGTGTGTGTGTGTGTGTGTGTGTGTGTGTGTTGTTTCACTCCTTAATTACTGCTGGACCTGCCCGTTGTGTGTGTGTTTCAACCCTTAATTACTGCTGGACCTGCCTGTTGTGTGTGTGTGTGTGTGTGTGTGTGTGTGTGTGTGTGTGTGTGTGTGTGTGTGTGTGTGTGTGTGTGTGTGTGTGTGTGTGTGTGTGTGTGTGTGTGTGTGTGTGTGTGTGTGTGTGTGTGTGTGTGTGTGTTTCACTCCTTAATTACTGCTGGACCTGCCCGTTGTGTGTGTGTTTCAACCCTTAATTACTGCTGGACCTGCCTGTTGTGTGTGTGTGTGTGTGTGTGTGTGTGTGTGTGTGTGTGTGTGTGTGTGTGTGTGTGTGTGTGTGTGTGTGTGTGTGTGTGTGTGTGTGTGTGTGTGTGTGTGTGTGTGTGTGTTTCACTCCTTAATTACTGCTGGACCTGCCTGTTGTGTGTGTGTGTGTGTGTTTTCACCCCTTAATTACTGCTGGACCTGCCTGTTGTGTGTGTGTGTGTGTGTGTGTGTGTGTGTGTTCATGTGTGTGTGTGTGTGTGTGTGTGTGTGTGTGTGTGTGTGTGTGTGTGTGTGTGTGTGTGTGTGTGTGTGTGTGTGTGTGTGTTTCACTCCTTAATTACTGCTGGACCTGCCTGTTGTGTGTGTGTGTGTGTTTCACTCCTTAATTACTGCTGGACCTGCCTGTTGTGTGTGTGTGTGTGTGTTTCACCCCTTAATTACTGCTGGACCTGCCTGTTGTGTGTGTGTGTGTTTCACTCCTTAATTACTGCTGGACCTGCCTGTTGTGTGTGTGTGTGTGTGTGTGTTTCACTCCTTAATTACTGCTGGACCTGCCCGTTGTGTGTGTGTGTGTGTTTCACCCATTAATTACTGCTGGACCTGCCTGTTGTGTGTGTGTTTCACCCCTTAATTACTGCTGGACCTGCCCGTTGTGTGTGTGTGTGTGTGTGCGCATGCGTGCGTGCGTGCGTGCGTGCGTGCGTGTGTGTGTGTGTGTGTGTGTGTGTGTGTGTGTGTGTGTGTGTGTGTGTGTGTGTGTGTGTGTGTGTGTGTTTCACCCATTAATTACTGCTGGACCTGCCTGTTGTGTGTGTGTTTCACCCCTTAATTACTGCTGGACCTGCCCGTTGTGTGTGTGTGTGTGTGTTTCACCCCTTAATTACTGCTGGACCTGCCCGTTGTGTGTGTGTGTGTGTGTGTGTGTGTGTGTGTGTGTGTGTGTGTGTGTGTGTGTGTGTGTGTGTGTGTGTGTGTGTGTGTGTGTGTGTGTGTGTGTGTGTGTGTGTGTGTGTGTGTGTGTGTGTGTTTCACTCCTTAATTACTGCTGGACCTGCCTGTTGTGTGTGTGTGTTTCACCCCTTAATTACTGCTGGACCTGCCTGTTGTGTGTGTGTGTGTTTCACCCCTTAATTACTGCTGGACCTGCCTGTTGTGTGTGTGTGTGTGTGTTTCACCCCTTAATTACTGCTGGACCTGCCTGTTGTGTGTGTGTGTGTGTTTTCACCCCTTAATTACTGCTGGACCTGCCCGTTGTGTGTGTGTGTTTCACCCCTTAATTACTGCTGGACCTGCCCCTTGTGTGTGTGTGTTTCACCCCTTAATTACTGCTGGACCTGCCCCTTGTGTGTGTGTGTTTCACCCCTTAATTACTGCTGGACCTGCCCCTTGTGTGTGTGTGTTTCACCCCTTAATTACTGCTGGACCTGCCCCTGTGTGTTGTGTTTCACCCCTTAATTACTGCTGGACCTGCCCGTTGTGTGTGTGTGTTTCACCCCTTAATTACTGCTGGACCTGCCCGTTGTGTGTGTGTGTTTCACCCCTTAATTACTGCTGGACCTGCCCGTTGTGTGTATGCGTCTTTCTCTCTCACGTTCTCATTCTCCAAAAGCCATTCTACCCCTTCTCCAGTTGCTACATTTTAGTTGTCGGTTTTATTATCCTCTAATAAAATAAATTTATGAACCTAAAATCCCCATTCCATTTTGGAATTCAGAAGTGATGTGCTTTCAGCCTGTGGGGATTTCCAAAGGAAGCACAGAAAGAGGAAAGGACAGGGAGAAATAAGCGGTGAAAGGGATTGATACTGTAATCATCTATTGGTAACGCAACATGTTAGATGGAGTCTTTTCATCCTGTGAATCTGAGGAAAATTACTGTAATCATTCCTTCCAGTCCTTTCTCTGTTTCTCCACTTTGGAACGTAACTCTGAAAGCAATATTATATTATAACTAATAATGGATACCGACTGTAAGCGACTATCAGAGGGTCAGTGAGTGCTATGGGTTGTGTGGGGGTAAGTCCCACCATCTAGTTTTCATCTCAAATGAATTTAACTCCCTGTGGACACACACACACACACACACGCACGCACACACACACACACACACACACACACACACACACACACACACACACACACACACACACACACACACACACACACACACACACACACACACACACACACACACACACACACACACACACACACACACACACACACACACACACACACACGTGCATGCATACACACAAACAGAAATGCGTTGGCATTTAGCTGTGGAAAGTAGATTCTTGACTGACTGTCTAGCCTGTTACACTGATTTCATCAAGGGATAGAATGGATTTCATTGGCCACTCAAAACTGATCTGAAAATGTCCTCATATGTGTATGCATATTCTGTTTTGCTCCGTCAACTATCTTAGTATTGTTGAACCATGAACGTATGTACACTGACTTCATACACATTTGTATTATACGAGTACAGCCAGTGTCACGTTCTGACCTTTATTTCCTTTGTTTTGTCATTATTTAGTATGGTCAGGGTATGAGTTGGGGTGGGCAGTCTATGTTTGTTTTTCTATGATTTGGGTATTTCTATGTTTCGGCCTAGTATGGTTCTCAGGTGTGGGTTTCACTGTGTGTTTGTGGGTGCTTGTTCCTGTCTCTGTGTTTGCACCAGATAGGACTGTTTGGGTTTTTACGTTTCTTGTTATTGTATTCAGTTGTTCATGTGTACATTTACGTATTAAAAGAACCATGGACACTTACCACGCCGCATATTGGTCCTCTGATCCTTTTCGCCTCTCCTCTTCGGAGGAGGAGGAGGAAATCCCTTACAGCCAGCAGGAAAATTAGCCTCTTTTCTCCTCTCCTCTTGGGAAGAGGAGGAGGAAATCCCTTACAGCCAGCAGGAAAAGTAGCCTCTTTTCTCCTCTCCTCTCGGAAGAGGAGGAGGAAATCCCTTACAGCCAGCAGGAAAAGTAGCCTCTTTTCGCCTCTCCTCTCGGAAGAGGAGGAGGAAATCCCTTACAGCCAGCAGGAAAAGTAGCCTCTTTTCTCCTCTCCTCTCGGAAGAGGAGGAGGAAATCCCTTACAGCCAGCAGGAAAAGTAGCCTCTTTTCTCCTCTCCTCTCGGAAGAGAGGAGGCCAGCAGGAAAAGTAGCCTCTTTTCTCCTCTCCTCTCGGAAGAGGAGGAGGAAATCCAGCCAGCAGGAAAAGTAGCCTCTTTTCTCCTCTCCTCTTGGAAGAGAAAATCCCTTACAGCCAGCAGGAAAAGTAGCCTCTTTTCTCCTCTCCTCTTGGAAGAGGAAATCCCTTACAGCCAGCAGGAAAAGTAGCCTCTTTTCTCCTCTCCTCTCGGAAGAGGAAATCCCTTACAGCCAGCAGGAAAAGTAGCCTCTTTTCTCCTCTCCTCTCGGAAGAGGAGGAGGAAATCCCTTACAGCCAGCAGGAAAAGTAGCCTCTTTTCTCCTCTCCTCTTGGAAGAGAAAATCCCTTACAGCCAGCAGGAAAAGTAGCCTCTTTTCTCCTCTCCTCTTGGAAGAGGAAATCCCTTACAGCCAGCAGGAAAAGTAGCCTCTTTTCTCCTCTCCTCTTGGAAGAGGAAATCCCTTACAGCCAGCAGGAAAAGTAGCCTCTTTTCTCCTCCTTGTTGCTCCTTTTGTTTGCAGAGGTTCGTTCTCTCTGATTGTCTCAAAGTTGAAATGTCTCTCGACATCGAGGGGGGGGGGAGAGGGAAGGAGAGAGGTTTTAGTGCATTTCCATAGATACATTGTCTACTTTATAATGATACCAGCTAATAGAAAATAACCATCATAATTGCAATGGCCAAAGGCAGGGTTCTTGCTAAACACTTTTAGTTTCAATTTCATGTCTTTCCCCATCGACTTTCATTACAGAATGTGTTTTCCGTCCACTAACACTAAACTTATCAAAGTGTTGTTGATTAGTTGAGTTAGGTGTGTTAGTGCTTGGTTGGAACGAAAGCCTGTCACCTTGTATAACTCCCTGGCCCTTGGTTGTTTAAACAGTGACAGCCGATGACAGTCAGTGGCACATGTCCAGCTTGCTATTTGTGCAGCTCGGAGCTATTTGCTTTAGTCTAGAAATGGAACAGATAAATGTAATCGCATGTCTCCTCTTCTACCATCCTCTCCATCTGTCTCTCTCAGAGGAGTAGGTTGGCATTTAGACTGAGACATTGTAGTCATTCATTCTGCTTGTCTTTAATAAAACCAGGACAGAGGAAAACCATCCCCAGATTTTCATTCAAAGCAAATATCAGAGCAAATATTAGGCTTTAATGTAGGCAACATGTGTCCATCACATTCTCTGTCTGTCCAACAAAGAATTCAGAAGAGCTGTGAAAGGTGATACTACAGAAGAGTGTGTGTGGGGTGTTGGGGTACGTGTGTGTGTGTGGGGTGTTGGGGTACATGTGTGTGTGTGTGGGGTGTTGGGGTACGTGTGTGTGTGGGGGGTGTTGGGGTACGTGTGTGTGTGTGGGGTGTTGGGGTACGTGTGTGTGTGTGGGGTGTTGGGGTACGTGTGTGTGTGTAGGGTGTTGGGGTACGTGTGTGTGTGGTGTGTTGGGGTACGTGTGTGTGTGGGGTGTTGGGGTACGTGTGGGGTGTTGGGGTACGTGTGTGTGTGGGGTGTTGGGGTACATGTGGGGTGTTGGGGTACGTGTGTATGGGGGTGTTGGGGTACGTGTGGGGTGTTGGGGTACGTGTGTGTGTGGGGGTACGTGTGTGTGTGTGTGTGGGGTGTTGGGGTACGTGTGTGTGTGTGGGGTGTTGGGGTACGTGTGTGTGTGTGTGGGGGTGTTGGGGTACGTGTGTGTGTGGGGTGTTGGGGTACGTGTGGGGTGTTGGGGTACGTGTGTGTGTGGGGTGTTGGGGTACGTGTGGGGTGTTGGGGTACGTGTGTGTGTGTGGGGGGTGTTGGGGTACGTGTGTGTGTGGGGGTACATGTGTGTGTGTGTGTGTGTGTGGGGTGTTGGGGTGTGTGTGTGTGTGGGGTGTTGGGGTACGTGTGTGTGTGTGTGGGGTGTTGGGGTACGTGTGTGTGTGGGGTGTTGGGGTACGTGTGGGGTGTTGGGGTACGTGTGTGTGTGTGTGTGGGGTGTTGGGGTACGTGTGGGGTGTTGGGGTACGTGTGTGTGTGTGGGGTGTTGGGGTACGTGTGTGTGTGTGGGGTGTTGGGGTACGTGTGTGTGTGTGGGGTGTTGGGGTACGTGTGTGTGTGTGGGGTGTTGGGGTACGTGTGTGTGTGGGGTGTTGGGGTACGTGTGTGTGTGGGGTGTTGGGGTACGTGTGTGTGTGGGGTGTTGGGGTACGTGTGGGGTGTTGGGGTATGTGTGTGTGTGTGTGGGGTGTTGGGGTACGTGTGGGGTGTTGGGGTACGTGTGTGTGTGTGGGGGGTGTTGGGGTACGTGTGTGTGTGGGGTGTTGGGGTACGTGTGGGGTGTTGGGGTACGTGTGTGTGTGTGTGGGGTGTTGGGGTACGTGTGGGGTGTTGGGGTACGTGTGTGTGTGTGTGGGGTGTTGGGGTACGTGTGTGTGTGGGGTGTTGGGGTACGTGTGGGGTGTTGGGGTACGTGTGTGTGTGTGTGGGGTGTTGGGGTACGTGTGTGTGTGTGTACGTGTGGGGTGTTGGGGTACGTGTGGGGTGTTGGGGTACGTGTGGGGTGTTGGGGTACGTGTGGGGTGTTGGGGTACGTGTGGGGTGTTGGGGTACGTGTGTATTTTCACCGGTGGTGACGGCACAAGTGGTCTCAGTCAGTACTATGAGGGAGTATGGGGGAGTAGGAGGGAGTATGGGGGAGTAGGAGGGAGTATGGGGAAGTAGGAGGGAGTATGGGGGAGTAGGAGGGAGTATGGGGGAGTAGGAGGGAGTATGGGGGAGTATGGGGAGTATGGGGGAGTAGGAGGGAGTATGGGGGAGTAGGAGGGAGTATGGGGGAGTAGGAGGGAGTATGGGGGAGTAGGAGGGAGTATGGGGGAGTATGGGGGAGTATGGGGGTAGGAGGGAGTAGGAGGGAGTATGGGGGAGGGAGGGAGTATGGGGGAGTAGGAGGGAGTATGAGGGAGTATGGGGGAGTAGGAGGGAGTATGAGGGAGTAGGAGGGAGTATGAGGGAGTATGGGGGAGTAGGAGGGAGTAGGAGGGAGTATGGGGGAGTATGGGGGAGTATGGGGGAGTAGGAGGGAGTATGAGGGAGTAGGAGGGAGTATGGGGGAGAGGGAGTAGGAGGGAGTAGGAGGGAGTATGAGGGAGTATGGGGGAGTAGGAGGGAGTGAGGGGAGTATGGGGGAGTAGGAGGGAGTATGAGGGAGTATGAGGGAGTATGGTTGTTAGACAAAGTACATCATGTCACAGATCGGTTCAGTCTCAACCAGGGAGCGTAACATTATCAAACACCGGGACCGTTAAGGTTATTCAGGGATAAATGGTCTGCTTCCCCCCCAGTGTGAAGCTGCTATAGTCCACCTATAGTCCACCTCGCTCATATTTCCCTTCACCACTATGTGACTGGGGACTTTCTCTCTCTCTCTCTCTCTCTCTCTCTCTCTCTCTCTCTCTCTCTCTCTCTCTCTCTCTCTCTCTCTCTCTCTCTCTCTCTCTCTCTCTCTCTCTCTCTCTCTCTCTCTCTCTCTCCCAGACACACACACACACATACACACATTCCTGCCTTGCACATTCGGTCTCCCTCCCTTGGTTGAGGCAGAGATTGAGCTGCTGTGTAAACCTAATGTACTGGAAGATGTGGCCTTGCTAAGGTGTGTGTGTATTTGCCTCAGTGAAGTTCCACATCATTGAGCCTGTAGCTCACTCCACCAGACAGGTGGCAGTGTTTTACTCTGTGATACGACTACTGTGCAGTATGTGTCGTACACTGGCTGGGGAACACAGACCTGAATAACTAATGAAAATATATACTTGAATAATAACCC
>NC_060184.1:66423166-66438166 GCF_021184085.1 Oncorhynchus gorbuscha
GATATACAGAGCCTTGAGAAGGTATTCACACCCCTTCACTTTTTCCTAATTCTGGTGTTACAGCCTGGATTTAAAATTGATTAAAGCGAGATTTTTTTATTGTCATTGACTTACACACAATACCCCATGTTTTTATTGCCACTGGCTTACACACAATACCCCATGTTTTTATTATCATTGGCTTACACACAATACCCCATGTTTTTATTGTCATTGGCTTACACACAATACCCCATGTTTTTATTGTCACTGGCTTACACACAATACCCCATGTTTTTATTGTCACTGGCTTACACACAATACCCCATGTTTTTATTGTCACTGGCTTACACACAATACCCCATGTTTTTATTGTCATTGGCTTACACACAATACCCCATGTTTTTATTGTCACTGGCTTACACACAATACCCCATGTTTTTATTGTCATTGGCTTACACACAATACCCCATGTTTTTATTGTCACTGGCTTACACACAATACCCCATGTTTTTATTGTCATTGGCTTACACACAATACCCCATGTTTTTATTGTCACTGGCTTACACACAATACCCCATGTTTTTATTGTCATTGGCTTACACACAATACCCCATGTTTTTATTGTCACTGGCTTACACACAATACCCCATGTTTTTATTATCATTGGCTTACACACAATACCCCATGTTTTTATTGTCATTGGCTTACACACAATACCCCATGTTTTTATTGTCACTGGCTTACACACAATACCCCATGTTTTTATTGTCACTGGCTTACACACAATACCCCATGTTTTTATTGTCACTGGCTTACACACAATACCCCATGTTTTTATTGTCACTGGCTTACACACAATACCCCATGTTTTTATTGTCACTGGCTTACACACAATACCCCATGTTTTTATTGTCACTGGCTTACACACAATACCCCATGTTTTTATTGTCACTGGCTTACACACAATACCCCATGTTTTTATTGTCACTGGCTTACACACAATACCCCATGTTTTTATTGTCACTGGCTTACACACAATACCCCATGTTTTTATTATCATTGGCTTACACACAATACCCCATGTTTTTATACGTTTTTACAAATGAATAAAAAAGGAATGTGTATTGTTGTATGTATTGTATTCGGCGCATCTGACAAATACAATTTGATTTGATTTGATTTGACTGTGAATACAGTTGACCTGTGTTTACCTGTTTACATCATGTTGACCTGTGTTTACCTGTTTACATCATGTTGACCTGTGTTTACCTGTTTACATCATGTTTAACTGTGTTTACATAATGTTGACCTGTGTTTACATCATGTTTACCTGTATTTACTTGTGGTTAGTTATGTTGACCTATTTACATCATGTTGACCTGTGTTTACATAATGTTGACCTGTGTTTACATCATGTTGACCTGTGTTTACCTGTTTACATCATGTTTAACTGTGTTTACATAATGTTGACCTGTGTTTACATCATGTTTACCTGTATTTACTTGTGGTTAGTTATGTTGACCTGTTTACATCATGTTGACCTGTGTTTACCTGTTTACATCATGTTTAACTGTGTTTACATAATGTTGACCTGTGTTTACATCATGTTTACCTGTATTTACTTGTGGTTAGTTATGTTGACCTATTTACATCATGTTGACCTGTGTTTATCATGTTGACCTATGCTTACCTATTTACATCATGTTGACTTGTGTTTACCTGTTTACATCATGTTTGCCTGTGTTTACCAGTTTAACATCATGTTGACCTGTTTTTACATCATGTTGACCTGTTTTTACATCATGTTGACCTGTGTTTACTTGTTTACATCATATTGACCTGTGTTTACATCATATTGACCTGTGTTTACATCATATTGACCTGTGTTTACATCAAGTTGACCTGTGTTTACATCATATTGACCTGTGTTTACATCAAGTTGACCTGTGTTTACATCATATTGACCTATGTTTACATCATATTGACCTGTGTTTACATCATATTGACCTGTGTTTAACGTCATGTTAAAAAAACAATTAGTTTTTCAACAACTCCAAAAATGTCTTGTTAACAAACTATAGTTTTAGCAAGTCGGTTAGGACATCTACTTTGTGGTTGACACAAGTCATTTTTCCAACAATTGTTAGTCTGGTTCATCCTTGGGAGCAATTTCCAAACACCTGAAGGTACCACGTTCATCTGTACAAACAATAGTACGCAAGTATAAACACCATGGGACCACGCAGCCGTCATACCGCTTAGGAAGAGATGTCTCCTAGAGATGAACGTACTTTGGTGCGAAAAATGCAAATCAATCCCAGAACAACAGCAAAGGCCCTTGTGAAGATGCTGGAGGAAACAGGTACAAAAGTATCTATATCCACAGTAAAACGAGTCCTATATCGACAAAACCTGAAAGGCCACTCAGCAAGGAAGAAGCCCCTGTTCCAAAACCGCCATAAAAAAAGCCAGACTACGGTTTACAACTGCACATGGGGACAAAGATCGTACTCTGTTCTGATGAAACAAAAATATAACTGTTTGGCCATAATGAGAATCGCTATGTTTGGAGGAAAAAGGGGGAGGCTTGCAAGCCGAAGAACCTCATCCCAACCGTGAAGCATGGGAGTGGCAGCAGCATGTTGTGGGGGTGCTTTGCTGAAGGAGGGACTGGTGCATTTCACAAAAAAAGATGGCATCATCTCAAGACATCAGTCACAAAATTAAAGCTTGGTCGCAAATGGGTCTTCCAAATGGACAATGATCCCAAGCATACTTCCAAAGTTGTGGCAAAATGGCTTAAGGACAACAAAGTCAAGGTATTGGAGTGGCACCATCTCTGTCAGGAGGAATGGGTCAAAATTCACCCAACTTATTGTGGGAAGCTTGTGGAAGGCTACCTGAAACATTTGACCCAAGTTAAACCATTTAAATGCAATGCTACCAAATACTAATTGAGTGTATGTAAACTTCTGACCCACTGGGAATGTGATGAAAGAAATAAAAGCTTAAATAAATCATTCTCTCTACTATTTTTCTGACATTTCACATTCTTAAAATAATGTGGTGATACGAACTGTCATAAAACAGTGAATTATTACTGTTATTATTATGTCTGCTAAATGACTTAAATGTAAATGTAAATGTAATTACTAGGATTAAATGTCAGGAATTGAGAAAAACTGTGTATTTGTGAAAACTGTGTATGTGTAAAATGTAAGGTGTATGTAAACTTCCGACTTTACCTGTTTACATCATGTTGACCTGCGTTTACCTGTTTACATCATGTTGACCTGCATTTACCTGTTTACATCATGTTGACCTGTGTTTACCTGTTTACATCATGTTGACCTGCGTTTACCTGTTTACATCATGTTGACCTGCATTTACCTGTTTACATCATGTTGACCTGCGTTTACCTGTTTACATCATGTTGACCTGCGTTTACCTGTTTACATCATGTTGACCTGCGTTTACCTGTTTACATCATGTTGACCTGCGTTTACCTGTTTACATCATGTTGACCTGCGTTTACCTGTTTACATCATGTTGACCTGCGTTTACCTGTTTCCTTAATGTTTACCTGTGATTTTTTACATTTTACATTTTTATTTCACCTTTATTTAACCAGGTAGGCTAGTTGAGAACAAGTTCTCATTTACAACTGCGACCTGGCCAAGATAAAGCAAAGCAGTGTGACACAAACAACACAGAGTTACACATGGAATAAACAAACATGCAGTCAATAACACAATAGGAAAAAAGTCTATATACAGTGTATACAAATGAGGTACATTATGTTTACATCATGTTGACGTGTTTACCTGTGTTTACATCATGTTGACCTGTGTTTACATCATGTTGACCTGTGTTTACATCATGTTGACCTGTATTTACATCATGTTTGTATTTACATCATGTTCACCTGTATTTACATAATGTTTACCTGTGTTTACATCATGTTGACCTGTATTTACATCATGTTGACTTGTGTTTACATCATGTTGACCTGTATTTACATGATGTTGACCTGTATTTACATCATGTTGACCTGTGTTTACATCATGTTGACCTGTATTTACATCATGTTGACCTGTGTTTACATCATGTTGACCTGTATTTACATCATGTTGACCTGTGTTTACATCATGTTGACCTGTATTTACATCATGTTGACCTGTGTTTACATCATGTTGACCTGTATTTACATCATGTTGACCTGTATTTACATCATGTTTGTATTTACATCATGTTCACCTGTATTTACATAATGTTTACCTGTGTTTACATCATGTTGACCTGTATTTACATCATGTTGACTTGTGTTTACATCATGTTGACCTGTATTTACATGATGTTGACCTGTATTTACATCATGTTGACCTGTGTTTACATCATGTTGACCTGTATTTACATCATGTTGACCTGTATTTACATCATGTTGACCTGTGTTTACATCATGTTGACCTGTATTTACATCATGTCTGTATTTACATCACGTTGACCTGTATTTACATCATGTCTGTATTTACATCATGTTGACCTATATTTACATTATGTCTGTATTTACATCATGTTGACCTGTATTTACATCATGTTGACCTGTATTTACATGATGTTGACCTGTATTTACATCATGTTGACCTGTATTTACATGATGTTGACCTGTATTTACATCATGTTGACCTGTGTTTACATCATGTTGACCTGTATTTACATCATGTTGACCTGTATTTACATCATGTTGACCTGTGTTTACATCATGTTGACCTGTATTTACATCATGTTGACTTGTGTTTACATCATGTTGACCTGTATTTACATGATGTTGACCTGTATTTACATCATGTTGACCTGTATTTACATGATGTTGACCTGTATTTACATCATGTTGACCTGTATTTACATCATGTCTGTATTTACATCATGTTGACCTGTATTACATCATGTCTGTATTTACATAATGTTGACCTGTATTTACATCATGTTGACCTGTATTTACATCATGTTGACTTGTGTTTACATCATGTTGACCTGTATTTACATCATGTTGACCTGTATTTACATCATGTTGACCTGTATTTACATCATGTCTGTATCTACATCATGTTGACCTGTGTTTACATCATGTTGACCTGTATTTACATGATGTTGACCTGTATTTACATCATGTCTGTATCTACATCATGTTGATCTGTATTTACATCATGTTGACCTGTATTTACATCATGTTGACCTGTATTTACATCATGTTGACCTGTATTTACATCATGTTGACCTGTATTTACATCATGTTGACCTGTATTTACATGATGTTGACCTGTATTTACATCATGTCTGTATCTACATCATGTTGATCTGTATTTACATCATGTTGACCTGTATTTACATCATGTTGACCTGTATTTACATCATGTTGACCTGTATTTACATCATGTTGACCTGTATTTACATCATGTTGACCTGTATTTACATGATGTTGACCTGTATTTACATCATGTCTGTATCTACATCATGTTGATCTGTATTTACATCATGTTGACCTGTATTTACATCATGTTGACCTGTATTTACATCATGTCTGTATTTACATCATGTTGACCTGTATTTACATCATGTCTGTATTTACATAATGTTGACCTGTATTTACATCATGTTGACCTGTATTTACATCATGTTGACTTGTGTTTACATCATGTTGACCTGTATTTACATCATGTTGACCTGTATTTACATCATGTTGACCTGTATTTACATCATGTCTGTATCTACATCATGTTGACCTGTGTTTACATCATGTTGACCTGTATTTACATGATGTTGACCTGTATTTACATCATGTCTGTATCTACATCATGTTGATCTGTATTTACATCATGTTGACCTGTATTTACATCATGTTGACCTGTATTTACATCATGTTGACCTGTATTTACATCATGTTGACCTGTATTTACATGATGTTGACCTGTATTTACATCATGTCTGTATCTACATCATGTTGATCTGTATTTACATCATGTTGACCTGTATTTACATCATGTCTGTATTTACATAATGTTGACCTGTATTTACATCATGTTGACCTGTATTTACATCATGTTGACTTGTGTTTACATCATGTTGACCTGTATTTACATCATGTTGACCTGTGTTTACATCATGTTGACCTGTATTTACATCATGTTGACCTGTGTTTACATCATGTTGACCTGTATTTACATCATGTTGACCTGTATTTACATCATGTCTGTATTTACATCATGTTGACCTGTGTTTACATCATGTTGACCTGTGTTTACATCATGTTGACCTGTATTTACATCATGTTGACCTGTGTTTACATCATGTTGACCTGTATTTACATCATGTTGACCTGTATTTACATCATGTTGACCTGTGTTTACATCATGTTGACCTGTATTTACATCATGTTTACCTGTGTTTACATCATGTTGACCTGTGTTTACATCATGTTGACCTGTATTTACATCATGTTGACCTGTATTTACATCATGTTTGTATTTACATCATGTTCACCTGTATTTACATAATGTTTACCTGTGTTTACATCATGTTGACCTGTATTTACATCATGTTGACTTGTGTTTACATCATGTTGACCTGTATTTACATGATGTTGACCTGTATTTACATCATGTTGACCTGTGTTTACATCATGTTGACCTGTATTTACATCATGTTGACCTGTATTTACATCATGTTGACCTGTGTTTACATCATGTTGACCTGTATTTACATCATGTCTGTATTTACATCACGTTGACCTGTATTTACATCATGTCTGTATTTACATCATGTTGACCTATATTTACATTATGTCTGTATTTACATCATGTTGACCTGTATTTACATCATGTTGACCTGTATTTACATGATGTTGACCTGTATTTACATCATGTTGACCTGTATTTACATGATGTTGACCTGTATTTACATCATGTTGACCTGTGTTTACATCATGTTGACCTGTATTTACATCATGTTGACCTGTATTTACATCATGTTGACCTGTGTTTACATCATGTTGACCTGTATTTACATCATGTTGACCTGTATTTACATGATGTTGACCTGTATTTACATCATGTTGACCTGTATTTACATGATGTTGACCTGTATTTACATCATGTTGACCTGTATTTACATCATGTCTGTATTTACATAATGTTGACCTGTATTTACATCATGTTGACCTGTATTTACATCATGTTGACTTGTGTTTACATCGTGTTGACCTGTATTTACATCATGTTGACCTGTATTTACATCATGTTGACCTGTATTTACATCATGTCATACATCATGTTGACCTGTGTTTACATCATGTTGACCTGTATTTACATGATGTTGACCTGTATTTACATCATGTCTGTATCTACATCATGTTGATCTGTATTTACATCATGTTGACCTGTATTTACATCATGTTGACCTGTATTTACATCATGTTGACCTGTATTTACATCATGTTGACCTGTATTTACATGATGTTGACCTGTATTTACATCATGTCTGTATCTACATCATGTTGATCTGTATTTACATCATGTTGACCTGTATTTACATCATGTCTGTATTTACATAATGTTGACCTGTATTTACATCATGTTGACCTGTATTTACATCATGTTGACCTGTGTTTACATCATGTTGACCTGTATTTACATCATGTTGACCTGTGTTTACATCATGTTGACCTGTATTTACATCATGTTGACCTGTATTTACATCATGTCTGTATTTACATCATGTTGACCTGTGTTTACATCATGTTGACCTGTGTTTACATCATGTTGACCTGTATTTACATCATGTTGACCTGTGTTTACATCATGTTGACCTGTATTTACATCATGTTGACCTGTATTTACATCATGTTGACCTGTGTTTACATCATGTTGACCTGTATTTACATCATGTTGACCTGTGTTTACATCATGTTGACCTGTATTTACATTATGTTGACCTGTGTCCCTGACTCCAGGTGCGGGGGGCTGGTCTCCCCAGGACAGCGACAGCTACCCGTGGCTCCAAGTGGACCTGGGCAACCGGAGACAGGTTGCCCAGGTGGCAACACAGGGCAGGTACAGCAGCTCTGATTGGACGACGAGGTACAGGCTGCTCTACAGCGACACGGGCAGGAACTGGAAGCCTTATCACCAGGACGGGAACATATGGGTAGGTAACACAAAACCAGTGTGTGTGTGTGTGTGTGTGTGTGTGTGTGTGTGTGTGTGTGTGTGTGTGTGTGTGTGTGTGTGTGTGTGTGTGTGTGTGTGTGTGTGTGTGTGTGTGTGTGTGTGTGTGTGTGTGTGTGTGTGTGTGTGTGTGTGTGTATGTATGTATGTGCGTGCGTGTGCGTGTGCGTGCGTGTTTTCCTACGGGAATCAGCCAAATGACCTGATCATGGTTGTGTTGTGTGGAACCCCAGTGATAAATGTGTAGTTGTTCCAACTGGAGGGAACATTAAGCTGTTGTTTTTGTGTGCTGCGTCATAATCGTTTGGGACTCATTATTAATTCAACAGTGTTATGTTTCGGCCATTAAACCTGATCTATAGCTTTTAATGTTTCTGCAAATAAAAATGATTACACCATCTATCTTACATCGTTCGTGTAATTTTGCCCACCTGGCTGTTTTTAAGGGGTTGACATCTATATTGGTTTTTAATTTATCTCTGGTGTAAGTGTAAATATTACAGGCTAAACTAACATTCATCTGATCATTTTCTCTAACCTTTCACACACACACACGCGGCCACACACACACACAACACACACACCACACTCAGTACAATACACCTACGTGAAAGACCTGGCAGAAAGGATGCGATTGTCTTGGATGGAGTTTCTGTTTTCTACTGTACCTCGCCAGGGCGACAAAGTAAACCGCTATGTAAAAATAAAGTATTCTCAAGGCAGGCTGCTGTATCCGTGGTAGATAAGTCCTGTTTTCATTTCTGCACAATAGGATAAAGCTTAGAGGAATATACTGGTTAAAGCTCCCGTCTGGCTGAAGAAGGGAAGAGACAAAGAGCTTTACCCTGGAATTATATGCTGAGAAAATCGGGATGGGGGTAAAGAGGAAGTATGAGAGAGAGAGAGAGAGAGAGAGAGAGAGAGAGAGAGAGAGAGAGAGAGAGAGAGAGAGAGAGAGAGAGAATCCAAAGTCAAATGTCTGCTGATGATCTGGTGCTTCTGTCACCAACCAAGGAGGGCCTACAGCAGCACCTAGATCTTATGCACAGATTCTGTCAGATCTGGGCCCTGACAGTAAATCTCAGTAAGACCAAAATAATGGTGTTCCAAAAAAGGTCCAGTCACCAGGACCACAAATACAAATTCCATCTCGACACTGTTGCCTTAGAGCACACAAAAAACTATACATACCTTGGCCTAAACATCAGCGCCACAGGTAACTTCCACAAAGCTGTGAACGATCTGAGAGACAAGGCAAGAAGGGCATTCTATGCCATCAAAAGGAACATACATTTCAACATACCAATTAGGATTTGGCTAAAAATACTTGAATCAGTCATAGAGCCCATTGCCCTTTATGGTTGAGAGGTCTGGGGTCCACTCACCAACCAAGACTTCACAAAATGGGACAAACACCAAATTGAGACTCTGCACGCAGAATTCTGCAAAAATATCCTCCGTGTACAACGTATAACACCACATAATGCAGAGCAGAATTAGGCCGATACCCACTAATGATCCACATCCAGAAAAGAGCCTTGACACTTTGGAAAGAATTAACAAAAAACAGAGCAAACTAGAATGCTATTTGGCCCTACACAGAGACTACACAGCGGCAGAATACCTGACCACTGTGACTGACCCAAAATTAAGACTCAGTGAGCATAGCCTTGCCATTGAGAAAGGCAGACATGGCTCTCAAGAGAAGACAGGCTATGTGCTCACTGCCCACAAAATGAGGTGGAAACTGAGCTGCACTTCCTAACCTCCTGCCCAATGTATGACCATATCAGAGAGACATATTTCCCTCAGATTACACAGATCCACAAAGAATTCGAAAACAAATCCAATTTTGAAAAACTCCCATATCTACTGGGTGAAATTCCACAGTTTGCCATCACAGCAGCAAGATTTGTGACCTGTTGCCACGAGAAAAGGGCAACCAGTGAAGAACACACACCATTGTAAATACAACCCATATTTATGCTTGTTTATTTTATCTTGTGTCCTTTACCATTTGTACATTGTTAAGGCATTGTATATATATAATATGACATTTGTAATGTCTTTATTGTTTTGAAACTTCTGTATGTGTAATGTTTACTGTTAATTTTTATTGTTTATTTCATTTTATATATTCCCTTTATATATAATCTACCTCACTTGCTTTGGCAATGTTAACACATGTTTCCCATGCCAATAAAGCCCTTGAATTGAATTGAGAGAGAGAGAGAGAGCTTGGTGTAGGAGATGAACGGAGAGAGAGAGAGAGAGAGAGAGAGAGAGAGAGAGAGAGCTGGTGTAGGAGATGGAGAGAGAGAGAGAGAGAGAGAGCTCGGTGTAGAGATGGACGGAGAGAGAGAGAGAGAGAGAGAGAGAGAGAGAGAGAGAGAGAGAGAGAGAGAGAGCTTGGTGTAGGAGATGGACAGAGAGAGAGAGAGAGAGAGAGAGAGAGAGAGAGAGAGAGAGAGAGAGAGAGAGAGAGAGAGAGAGAGAGAGAGAGAGAGAGAGCTCGGTGTAGGAGATGGACGGAGAGAGAGAGAGCTTGGTGTAGGAGATGGACGGAGAGAGAGAGAGAGAGAGAGAGAGAGAGAGAGAGAGCTTGGTGTAGGAGATGGACGGAGAGAGAGAGAGAGAGAGAGAGAGAGAGAGAGAGAGAGAGAGAGAGAGAGAGAGAGAGAGAGAGAGAGAGAGAGAGAGAGAGAGAGAGAGCTTGGTGTAGGAGATGACGGGAGAGAGAGAGAGAGAGAGCTTGTGTAGGAGATGGACAGAGAGAGAGAGAGAGAGAGAGAGAGAGAGAGAGAGAGAGAGAGAGAGAGAGAGAGAGAGAGAGAGAGAGAGAGAGAGAGAGAGAGAGAGAGAGAGAGAGAGAGAGCTTGGTGTAGGAGATGGATGGAGAGAGAGAGAGAGAGAGAGAGAGAGAGAGAGAGAGAGAGAGAGAGAGAGAGAGAGCTCGGTGTAGGGAGATGGACGGAGAGAGAGAGAGCTTGGTGTAGGAGATGGACGGAGAGAGAGAGAGAGAGAGAGAGAGCTTGGTGTAGGAGATGGACGGAGAGAGAGAGAGAGAGAGAGAGAGAGAGAGAGAGAGAGAGAGAGAGAGAGAGAGAGAGAGAGAGAGAGAGAGAGAGAGAGAGAGCTTGGGTAGGAGATGACGGGGAGAGAGAGAGAGAGAGCTCGGTGTAGGAGATGGACGGAGAGAGAGAGAGCTTGGTGTAGGAGATGGACGGAGAGAGAGAGAGAGAGAGAGAGAGAGAGAGAGAAAGAAGAGAGAGAGAGAGAGAGAGAGAGAGAGAGAGAGAGAGAGAGAGAGAGAGAGAGCTTGGTGTAGGAGATGGACGGAGAGAGAGAGAGAGAGAGAGAGAGAGAGAGAGAGAGAGAGAAGAGAGAGAGAGAGAGAGAGAGAGAGAGAGAGAGAGAGAGAGAGAGAGAGAGAGAGAGCTTGGTGTAGGAGATGGACGGAGAGAGAGAGAGAGAGAGAGAGAGAGAGAGAGAGAGAGAGAGAGAGAGAGAGAGAGAGAGAGAGAGAGCTTGGTGTAGGAGATGACGGGAGAGAGAGAGAGAGAGCTTGTGTAGGAGATGGACAGAGAGAGAGATAGAGAGAGAGAGAGAGAGAGAGAGAGAGAGAGAGAGAGAGAGAGAGAGAGAGAGAGAGAGAGAGAGAGAGAGAGAGAGAGAGAGAGAGCTTGGTGTAGGAGATGGATGGAGAGAGAGAGAGAGAGAGAGAGAGAGAGAGAGAGAGAGAGAGAGAGAGAGAGAGAGAGAGAGCTTGGTGTAGGAGATGGACGGAGAGAGAGAGAGAGAGAGAGAGAGAGAGAGAGAGAGAGAGAGAGAGAGAGAGAGAGAGAGAGAGAGAGAGAGCTTGGTGTAGGAGATGGACGGAGAGAGAAAGGTAAAAGTTTTAACCCATCATAGAACTGTAGCAAGGACAAGTGTTCCTTGGGGAAAGATAGGGTTGTTCAGTCAAGCCCCACACATGTAGTTCAGTATGTGATAAGTCATCTCTGCTTTCTGTATCTCTGCAGGCATTCTCAGGCAACTCCAACACGGAGAGTGTGGTGCGACACGACCTGGCAAAAGGTATCATGGGCCGGTTCCTGCGTTTCGTACCGCTGGACTGGAGTGGAGAGGGGCGCATCGGTCTCCGCATAGAGGTCTACGGCTGTTCCTACTGTGAGTACACACACACACACACACAAAGGTGACTCACTGGGTTTGAATCATGTTCGTCTGTACGCCACAAGACCGTGTTATCCAACTGAGCTAAAGCCTACATGACATTTCTCACACAGGCCACCTCCATTACACACCCCCACACACCTCATAAGACCCATCTAATCACTAGAATGTTACAGTAACGAGCCAGATTCTGAGTCTCATCTCTCACTAGAAATGTCATCAGCGCTTGTCTTCATTATGAACTAATTACATCAACTACATAAATGAAGATGGAATTACATTTATGGGCTGTCAAAACAGAATACACATGGACACACACACACACACACACACACACACGCACACACACACACACACACACGCACACACACACACACCCTTATCCCCACAGGAGTTGACACACTCCAGACCAACCCTTCTCTCTCATCCTATTACAGAGTGCCAAATTGATTTTGATAAGAAATGTTCAATTAAGACTTGGCATAAATTACCACAATAACACTATAGTGACACACGTTTCTCATTCCAGTGAAGTTATTACTTTTTTTATTAGCTTCTCTTAACACACACACACACTTACACACACTCACACACACACTAACTCACATACACACACTAACTGACACTCACACACACACCCACTAACTGACACTCACACACACACACTAACTGACACTCACACCCACACACTCTAACTCACACTCACACACACACACTAACTGACACTCACACACACACACACTAACTCACACTCACACACACACACTAACTGACACTCACACACACACTAACTCACACTCACTCACACACACACACTAACTGACACTCACACACACACTAACTCACACTCACACACACACACTAACTGACACTCACACACACAAACACACACTCACACACACACACACACACACACACACACTCACTCACACACACACTCACACACACACTCTCACACACACACACACACACACACACACACACACACACACACACACACACACACACACACACACACACACACACACACACACACACACACACACACACACACACACACACACACACACACATACACACACACACACTCATACACACTTACACACACACACTCACACTCACACATACTCACACTCATACACACTTACACAAACACACATTCACACACTCTCACACACTCACACACACTCACTCACACACACACACACACAGACACACACTAACTCACACTCACACACACACACACACACACACACACACACACACACACACACACACACTAACTGACACTCACACACACACACTAACTGACACTCACACCCACACACTCTAACTCACACTCACACACACACACACTAACTCACACTCACACACACACACTAACTGACACTCACACACACACACACTAACTCACACTCACACACACACTAACTCACACTCACACACACACACTAACTGACACTCACACACACACACACTAACTCACACTCACACACACACACTAAATGACACTCACACACACACTAACTCACACTCACTCACACACACACACTAACTGACACTCACACACACACACACACACTAACTCACACTCACACACACACACTAACTGACACTCACACACACTAACTCAGACTCACACACACACACTGGGGCGGCAGGGTAGCCTAGTGGTTAGAGCGTTGGACTAGTAACCAAAAGGTTGCAAGTTCGAATCCCCGAGCTGACAAGGTACAAATCTGTCGTTCTGCCCCTGAACAGGCAGTTAACCCACTGTTCCTAGGCCGTCATTGAAAATAAGAATTTGTTCTTAACTGACTTGCCTGGTAAAATAAAGGTAAAATAAATAAATAAAAACTCTCACACACTCACTTGCACAAACTTACACTCACTCACACACACGCTCACTCACTTACACTCAGACACACTCTCTAACCCAAATTCACTCACTCACACAAACACTAACTCACCCTCACACACACTCGCACTCATACACACTTACACAAACACACACTCACACATACTCACACTCACACACACACATACTCACACTCATACACACTTACACAAACACACACTCACACATACACACTCACACACACACATACTCACACTCATACACACTTACACAATCACACTCACACATACCTTCACTCACACAGACACTCACACACACTCACAAACACGGACTCATACTCACAAACACTCGCACACACTCACTCAGACACAAGACACACTCATGCACACTCACTCACACTCACACACACTCACACTCATACAGACTTACACAAACACACACTCACAAACACTGACCCACGCTCACACACACTCACTCATACTCACAAACTCACTCATGCACACTCACACACACACACTCATTCACACTCACACATACTTTCACTCACACACACTCACTCAAACTCACACACACTCACAAACACTGACTCACACTCACAAACACTCACAATCACACTCACGCAAACACACACTTACACACAGACACACTCACACTCACACTCACTCACTCTCATTCACTCACACTCACACACACTCTCACAAACACTAACTCACACTCACACACTTACACAAACACACACACTCATACAGACTCACACAAACA
>NC_060184.1:66443166-66468166 GCF_021184085.1 Oncorhynchus gorbuscha
TCCCTCTCTTCTCTCCACCTCTCATCTCCTATCCTCCATCTCCACTGCTCTGCTAATCCTTTCAAACTCAACCCCCCCCTCTCTCTCTCTCTCTCTCTCTCTCTCTCTCTCTCTCTCTCTCTCTCTCTCTCTCTCTCTCTCTCTCTCTCTCTCTCTCTCTTTTTCTCTCTCTCTCTCTCTTTCTCTCTCTGTCTCTCTCTCTCGCTCTCTCTCTCGCTCTCTCTCTCGCTCTCTTTTTCAGGGGCAGACGTAATAAACTTTGATGGACAGGGAGTTATATCTTACCGATTTAAGGTAAGAAATAAATCCTTTCTTTTTTATGTAGTCATGTCTGTCTCTGTTTACTTCCACTTGAGACCATATTCTTCAATTCCAGTCCTGGAGAGCTACTGGGATGTGCAGGCTTTAGTTCCAGCCAAACACTAACATACCAGGACCGGAATTGAATAAGTCTGTCAGTTTAATCTGATTTATAACATCAAGACATTATCATTTTGTATATATAAAACATTGTTCCCAAACCTAGGTGAAGAAGATGAAGATTATAAAGGATGTCATTGCTCTGAAGTTTAAGACATCAGAAAGTGAAGGAGTCATTCTACACGGAGAGGGACAGCAAGGAGACTATATAACATTAGAGCTACGCAGAGCCAAACTACTGCTGCAGATTAACCTAGGTATAACACACACACATACGCACACACACATACACACACACACACACACACACACACACACACACACACACACACACTGTCCTGATGCGTGTTTAATCCTGTGATTGCCAGGCAGTAACCAGTACGGTTCGATCCTGGGCCACACCTCTGTGACGTCTGGAAGTCTATTGGATGATCACCACTGGCACTCTGTGATGATTGAACGATACCGACGCAACGTTAACTTCACCCTGGACACACACACACAACACTTCAGGACCAACGGAGAGTTTGACCATCTGGATCTAGACTATGAGGTGAGGAGCTAAAGAAACACACACACAGACACACACAGAGTAACACAGACACACAGAGACACACACACACACAGAGACACACACACAGACACAGAGACACACGCAGACACAGAGACACACAGAGACACACACAGAGACACACAGAGACACACACAGACGCACACAGACACATAGAGTAACACAGACACACAGAGACACACACACACAGAGACATACACACAGACACACAGACACACACAGACACACACAGACACACAGAGACACACACAGACACACACAGACACACAGAGACACACACGGAGACACACACAGTCACACAGAGACACACACGGAGACACACACAGACACACAGACACACAGCGTAACACACACAAACACACAGAGACACACACAGACACACAGAGACACACACAGACACACAGACACACAGACACACAGAGTAACACACACAGACACACAGAGACACACAAACACACAGAGACACACACAAACACACAGAGACACACACAGACACACACCGACACGCAGAGACACAAACAGACACACACAGACACGCAGAGACACACACAGACACACAGAGACACACACAGACACACAGAGACACACATCATTGTTCCACTTCTTCAGTAGCCGTTGCAGACACATTGGCAACTTTATCTTTGTATGTATCTTTGAGTGTCTCTCAGTATCCCCCCCTCCCTGCAACCCTGCCTCTCTCTCCTCCCACCCTCTACAGTCTAGACCAATAACAGCCGTCATGTAAGACTAATTAACACTCTGTCCTGAGAGAGCACAGCAGTCAACTCCCCTCTCCCTCCTCCCTCCCCATATTCCTCTGTCTTATCTCTGACTCACCCTTTTAACACCCTCCTCAGCTTGTCAGTGACATACTGTCACTTCTCTTTGCTGCATTTTCTCTCCCTTCTTTTTCTTCTGCTTTCTCTTTTCTTATATTTTATTCTCTCTCTCCCTCACTCTCTCCCTCACTCTCACTCACTCTCCCCCTTACTCTTTCTCTCCCTCACTCTCTTTCTTCCTTACTCTCTCCCTCACTCTCTCTCTCCCTCACTCTCTCTCTCTCCCTTACTCTCACTCTCTCTATCTCTCTCACTCTCACTCCCTCGCTATCTCTCTCTCCCTCACTCGCTCTCTCTCCCTTACTCTCACTCTCTCTATCTCTCTCTATCTCTCTCACTCCCTCGCTATCTCTCTCTCCCTCACTCACTCTCTCTCCCTCACTCTCTCTCTCTCCATCACACTCTCTCCCTCGCTATCTCTCTCTCTCCCTCACACTCTCTTTCCCTCACGATCTCTCTCCCTTACTCTCTCTCTCCCTCACTCCCTCTATCTCGCTCACTCTCTCTCCCTTGCTATCTCCCTCTCACTCTCTCTCCCTCACTCTCTCTCACCCTTACGTTGTCTCTCCCTTACTCTCTCTCTCTCTCTCTCTCTCTCTCTCTCTCTCTCTCTCTCTCTCTCTCTCTCTCTCTCTCTCGCTCCCTCACTCTCTCTCACCCTTACATTCTCTCTCCCTTACTCTCACTCTCTCACTCTCTCTCTCTCACTCCCTCCCTATCTCTCTTTCCCTCACACTCTCTCTCTCCCTCACTGTTAGAGCCGATTTGGACATATTTGTATAAAAGACCGAACATATGGAGCTCCATGTATATTTGTGTAAATATATTAAATATTAATGTAAATGATGGAATATTAGGTACGTACCTTTTATGATTTATATTTACCTGATTGATATATATTCATTTGTTGTTAGTGTAACTCAGCCATTTGGCCCCCCCTCTTGCCTGTTCATTGTATTGTGGTAAGTGTGTTAGGATAAAGGCAGGAAGTTGGGCCTTCGGGAGAGGGAGTCCTTGCTAGATGCGGGAGCGGTATAGTTTTTTGACCATACAGACATACAGACAGGTCATAATATGTATTTTCCATATCAAGTATTCTATGCTTTAAGTTGATTGGAGACTCATTTATTTGTTAGATATAAGAAGAATAAACATTTTTGTTACACCATATCCCTGGATGTCATTGAATGTTTGGCCGTTTGGAAACCTTGACTGTGGACTGTATGCGTACCAAACAACCCCGCTTCAGGCTTGGGCAGTGGCTATGGTAAAGACGAAAGGAAGCCACTACAATCAAGTCAAAAAACTCAGTGAAGGATTACTATTGGAAGGAAATCTCCGGTTCGGACACACGCTGGATATTGTTCTATTTGTAATTGCATTCGGATCGTAAGGACAGCTCGCTTGGAAGGATTTGAACCCCTAGAATTCGCCAGCCGTGAGTAACCACTGCGAATGAATGAGCTGCCCTGTTCAATGCGATCGTTTGATCATGCATATTATGGAAGCGCAAATGTGCTTTTAAGTTGAATGTTTGATAAACTTGGGAATGGAATTCAAAAGGCCGCGCTGTGAAAACAATGAAGAAGTTTAAGTTTGGGAAACACTGAGATCCTACGAACAATGTAGCCTAATCTTATGTCTAATATTTGGCCTAACGTGGAAATGCAATGCATCAACGCAACAAATTGCAATCTAAGGATCTAAAGATACTGCGTGTTTAAACTTCATTAAAGGGACAACTTATAATGGGATGAAATGTTTAAAACGCATCTAAAATGCCGAACTTGCACATGTTCAATTCAAAATGGGTCAATACGCTGAAATGGAGGACTGTGTTTTAAAGCATTAAAGGAGGTCTAAAGGGGCATTACGTTTAACAATCAAAAACCAACAACTGTGTCATTGTAAATTGAGTGAACTAAAAGTGAATGATGGAGGATGAAATCCCAAATGAGACTCCACTGGAGAGGGCAGAGGAGCATCTAAATTCACTCTATGCAGCCCGGAGAGGCAAACTTGGAGTGTGTACACGCAAAATGAATGAAATAAAAGCCCTTCTTGTTGATGGAGGAAACATTGAAATTGTGGATGAGAGTCTTGAAGCATTTCATGCTTTTCTCAATGACTTTAAGAATGCTCATAATTCTGTGCTAGAGCTGGTCACAGAGGAGGAACACGAACAGAAGAGCATTAATTAGTATCAACCAAGAATGAGAACTTATGAACATTTCCTGAAAGAGGTGGAAATATGGAAAAAAGCTGAAATTGAGCCACAAACGCTCATTGAACCACACGACAGCATTTCCAATGTGTCAAAAACATCAAGTAAAACAAAGTCTTCTAAAACTGCTTCCTCAGTGTCCTCTGCACGCCTAAAAGCTGAGGCAGAACGAGCAGCTCTACTAGCTCGCCAAGCATCATTACAGGACAAGCATGCATTGGAACTAGAGAAAGCTCAACTGGAACAACAGAAAGCTCAACTGGAACAACAGAAAGCTCAACTGAATGTTAGAATGGAAAAAATGGCACTGGAAACGGACATAGCAGCATATAATGCCAAACTGAAGGTCCTGGAGAGTGTTGAGTCAACTTCTCAATCCCATTCTGTGGCAGCCCATTTTCTAAGCCAAGAAGATGGAATGAACTCTTATTTTGAGAACCAGGAACCCGAGGTCTATAAGGAACCTGAACCATCACCTGTTGCATTTGCTGCATTAGGTGCAGTTCCAAAGACCCCACTACAAAGAGTTTTACAACAACCGACCAAAAAGCCATCAAAACCTATTCAGAAAACAGTCATAAACCACACCCTTCAGCAGCCAACATCGAGGTCTAGCAATCAACACAGAATCAACACTGCGGGTATCAGCCATAATACCAGCCATGATAACCTCTCTACTGTCATGCAAAGGCAGAATGAAATTGCTGACCTCCTTGTACTACAGCATAAACAGGCCACACTCCCTGTTAGGGAGATACCTATGTTTGATGGTGATCCTCTAAACTTTAGGCCATTCATGCGTGCATTTGAGCATGGAATAGAAGATAAGACAAGCAGTCACCAGGATAGGCTCTATTACCTGGAACAGTACACCTCTGGTCAGCCCAAGGATCTGGTCCGTAGTTGTCTGCATATGGAAGCCAGAAAAGGCTATGCAGAGGCTAAGAGGTTGTTAAAGGAACACTTTGGCAATGAAATCAAAGTCACCACTGCTTACATGGAAAAAGCTTGGAACTGGATAAACATCAAACCGGATGATGGAAAGGGACTGGGTGGCTATGCACTCTATCTTAGAGGATGCTGTAACGCTATGCAAGACCTACAGAACATGGAAGAGCTTAATCTTCCCTCCAACATAAAGTTGATCATGTCAAAACTTTCCTACAAACTAAGGGAAAAATGGAGGTCTACGGCATGTGATATTTTAGAGAGAAGCCACCTGAGGGCCCAGTTCAGTGACCTTGTGATGTTCATGGAAAAACAGGCCAAAATACTGCAGGATCCGTTGTACGGAGATATCCAAGATCCCCTGACCAACAAAACGTTTTAAAAACCAAAACAGAAGCTGACTTTAAACAGCAGTTCAAATCCAATAGTAGCGGAAGCAGCTTTGCCACTGCAGTAGATGTACTGGCAGATTGTGACTCGGAAAAACCTCTAAAAGAACAAACATTCAAAGTCAAGAAACCAGGCGCCTACCCTTCTGATGCTCCCAGTATCTCATGTGTATTTTGCGCTGGTGAGCATTTCCTGGTCGACTGCCAACAGGTGAAGGCACAGCCACACGAAGCCAATGTTGAGTTTCTGAGATCAAAAGGCCTTTGTTTTGGCTGTTTGATGAGAGGACACTTAAGCAAAGAATGTAAAAGAAGGATGACCTGTCAGAAATGTCAAAGAAAGCACCCCACTATCCTGCACATTGAAGGAAGAGAGAGATTTAGATCTCTGAAGGCAGATACGAGGGGTGTAGCAGTAAAGAGGGAGGAGACTGTCAGCAGTGCTCTTGTTTCACTGGAAGCTGGTGAAGATACCGGGGCCGGTACAGATTGTGCACTTGCGATTGTGCCAGTACAAGTAAAAATGGCAAATGGAAGCAAGTCTACGTTAACCTATGCATTTCTCGATTCTGGTAGCTCAGCAACATTTTGTACGGAGCGACTCATGAGGCAGTTGCAAGCTAAAGGCAGTGAGACTGAAATTCTGCTACGCACAATGGGGCAGGAGAGTCCTACCAAGAGCTTTGAGATATCTGGATTAGAGATTGGCAATGTGGAAGGTGACACATTTCTTGCATTACCAAAGGTCTACACCCAAAATAAGATCCCAGTGACAAGAGAGAACATTCCCACTCAGAAAGATCTCAAAAGGTGGCCATACCTGAAAGAAGTTCAGTTGAAGGAAATTGACGCCGACGTCGAACTCCTGATTGGCGTAAATGCTCCAAAGGCAATGGAACCCTGGAAAATCATAAATAGCCAAGTCAACGGACCGTATGCAGTGAAAACCCTCTTTGGATGGGTGATGAACGGTCCTCTTAACAATTGTACCATGGCAGAAGAATCTGGGCATCCTACGGTGATGGCCAATCGTATCTCAATTGCCGACCTGGGGGTTCTTCTTGTAAATCAGTACAACCATGACTTCCCTGAGAGAGGGTATGAAGAGAAAAGTGAGATGTCAGCTGAGGATCGTAGGTTTATGGAGATCGTATCAAGTTCCATAACCCTCAAAGACCATCACTACTACTTACCGTTGCCCTTTCGCAAAAAAAGATGTAGTCCTGCCAAACAATCGTGACATGGCAAAGCAGCGGGCTCTAAATATTATCAGGAAGTTCAAGAAGGACAAAGGTTTCGCTGCAGAGTACAAAGGCTTCATGGAAGAGATGATAACAAAAGGTTACGCCGAGAAGGTACCACAAGAACAGCTCCTCAGAGAGAAAGGCAAAGTATGGTACATACCACACCATGGCGTTCACCAGAAGCGCAAAGGAACGATACGAGTAGTGTTTGACTGTTCATCATCCTATAAAGGTACATCTCTTAACAGTGAACTCCTTCAAGGCCCTGACCTGGCAAACACGCTTATAGGAGTCTTGCTAAGATTTCGGCAAGAGCACATTGCCATGATGGCAGACACCGAAGGAATGTTCCATCAAGTACGTGTCCATGAAGATTACTTAGACTTCCTGCGATTCCTATGGTGGCCGGATGGTGATACTAACAAAAGATTGGAGGAGTACAGAATGACGGTACATCTTTTTGGTGCTATATCCTCTCCAAGTTGTGCAAACTTTGCACTGCGAAAGACTGCAGAAGACAACTGTGAGAGGTACGATGAAGAGGTAATTCAAACAGTCAAGTCCAACTTCTATGTTGATGACTGCCTCAAGTCAGTGGCCACAGAAGAACAAGCCATAGCTCTCACAAAAAACCTCAGGGATGTGTGCTCTCAGGGTGGGTTCAAATTGACCAAGTGGGTCAGCAACAACCGCACTGTGCTGGCTTCTATCCCTGATGAACACAAAGCCAAGCAGATAAAAGAACTGGACCTGGACAGAGAAAAGCTGCCTGTTGAAAGAGCACTTGGAATCCGATGGAACATTGAAAGTGATGCATTTACCTTCCGAGTCACTGTCAAGAACAGACCCCTTACAAGAAGAGGAATTCTCTCAACTGTCAGCTCTATTTATGATCCATTAGGTTTCCTCGCCCCATTTGTATTAAAGGCAAAGCAAATCCTTCAAGTGCTCTGCAAGCTAAAGTGTGGATGGGACGAAATCATCCCTGAAGAACACTCTATTTCATGGCAGAGATGGCTCTCAGAGCTGGACCAGCTCTCCAGATTCCAGATAGACAGGTGTATGATGCCTGAGAACTTTGGTCAAGTCAAGACGGCACAGCTGCATCACTTCGGTGATGCAAGTGAACAAGGTTATGGCACGGCAAGTTACCTTAGGTTCACAAACGGTATGGAAAAGGTTCACATTGCATTCATACTGGGGAAATCCAGGGTGACTCCACTCAAGCAGATGACAATGCCCAGACTGGAACTTGCTGCAGCAACATTGGCAGTGCGAGTGGACAGGATGTTAAAGTTGGAGCTCCAGATTGAACTTGAGGAGTCAACTTTTTGGATGGACAGCCAGTCTGTGCTAAAATACATCCGCAATGATACCAAGAGATTCTATACCTTTGTGGCTAATAGGGTTGCTATGATCCGTGACCTATCGAAAGCAAAACAGTGGAGGTATTTGAACTCAAAACACAACCCAGCCGATGATGCCTCAAGAGGATTACATGTTGAAATGAGAGATGGCGCAAAGGACCAGAATTCCTGGAGAAACCAGAAACTCAATGGCCGAAAGTCCCCGAGGAGCTTGGCTCCATCCCTCCGGATGATCCAGAGGTGAGAAAAGACGTAATCGTAAACCATACAAGTGTGAAAGAAAAGAGTCCAACCAGCAAACTGATTGAGTACTATTCAACATGGAACAGCTTGAAGAAAGCAGTTGCCTGGATGCTGAAACTGAAGAAACGTCTTCTACAGTTAAGCCAGAAAAGGAAAATTCTCTCTCAAACCGATCCAAGATCAGATCAGAGTCTGACAAACTCACTGAAGGAACAAATTGACAAGTTCAAACTGACATTTGGAAAAGAAAGTCTGTCTGTGGATGACCTAGATGAAGCGGAAAAGGTCATCATTCGATTTGAACAACGACAGCACTTTAAACAAGAAATTGCACTAGTTGTGAAAAGCAAACAATGTGCCAAGAGAAGTGGCTCAATCTGTAAGCTTGATCCAATTATTGACAATGGCATTCTGAGAGTAGGAGGAAGGTTAAGCAAAGCTGCTATGCCTACGGAACTAAAGAATCCTATGATCCTGCCCAAAGACTCCTACATCTCTAGACTGATCTTACTCCACATCCATGAGCAGGTTGGCCACTCTGGGAGAGGTCACATGCTTTCTAGACTTCGGCAGCGATATTGGATACCCTGTGCCAACTCTTTAGCAAGGAAGATCCTTAAGAGCTGTGTCTTTTGCAGGCGGATGCAAGCTAGAGCTGGAGAACAGAAGATGGCAGACCTTCCACAAGATCGGGTGTCACCTGATTTTCCGCCTTTCACCCATGTGGGCATAGATTACTTCGGCCCCATAGAGGTGAAGCGAGGCCGCGTTCATGTGAAGCGTTATGGTGTGATCTTTAATTGCCTTGTGAGTCGAGCTGTCCATCTAGAAGTTGCTAGTTATCTGGATACTGATTCCTGCATCAATTCCCTGGGCAGGTTCATCTGTCGAAGGGGCCCAGTAACAAGTATCAGAACAGACAATGGCACCAACTTTGGCATATATATATATATATATATAAAACTTTGTTGGAACACACAGAGAGCTAGGAGAAGCTATGAAAGAGCTGGATCACAACAAGATTCAAAATGAATTACTGAAGAAAGGAGTGACATGGTCATTCAACCCTCCCTCTGGAGCCCACCATGGGGGGGTATGGGAGAGGTTGATCCGACTGGTGAAAAAAAATCCTCTATTCAGTCCTTAAAGAGCAAGTACTGGATGATGAGGCTTTGCAGACAGCCTTGTGTGAAGTTGAGGCGATTATGAACGACAGACCAATCACTACTGTAACAAATGACCCTAATGATCTAGAACCCCTGACTCCGAACCATCTGCTTCATCTGAAAGCTAAGCCAGTCCTGCCACCAGGACTATTCCAGAGAAGCGACCTATACTCACGAAGGAGATGGAAGCAAGTACAATATATCACTGACCTCTTCTGGAAGAGATGGATCAGGGAGTATCTTCCACTTATGCAGGAGCGGAACAAGTGGAACAAAACTAAGAGAAACTTCAGTCCTGGTGACCTCGTGGTCATCGTCGATGACACCGCCCCAAGGAACTCTTGGCTAATGGGGCGTGTGGTGGAGGCTTTGCCAGGGGCCAAAGGTCTTGTCCGGAGCGTCATGGTTAAGACTAAGACCAATATCTTACAGAGACCTATCAACAAACTCTGTCTGCTCCTTGAGGTGACGGAGTGACACACACACACACACACACACACACACAGTGCTCCATCTTAGAATCACGTGCACCTCTGATTCGTTGATGTCGTACTCTTACATTCTTTGATGTCATACATTTTTGGACGTCAAACTCTTGACATTTTTCGAAGTTGAACACCTTTACACTTCAACTCAGACTGAGATCTATGGACTATTTTCCTATATGGTACCTTGTATATTTGTATATAGCTATGAACTGTAATAGTACTCTGGTATAGAATGTTTTGTGTATTGGCTCTATGTTTGAAAGTAATTGTTGTGCATTCAGTGCAGTCATCAATTAGGGGCCGGTATGTTAGAGCCGATTTGGACATATTTGTATAAAAGACCGAACATATAGAGCTCCATGTATATTTGTGTAAATATATTAAATATTAATGTAAATGATGGAATATTAGGTACGTACCTTTTATGATTTATATTTACCTGATTGATATATATTCATTTGTTGTTAGTGTAACTCAGCCATTTGGCCCCCCCTCTTGCCTGTTCATTGTATTGTGGTAAGTGTGTTAGGATAAAGGCAGGAAGTTGGGCCTTCGGGAGAGGGAGTCCTTGCTAGATGCGGGAGCGGTATAGTTTTTTGACCATACAGACATACAGACAGGTCATAATATGTATTTTCCATATCAAGTATTCTATGCTTTAAATTGATTGGAGACTCATTTATTTGTTAGATATAAGAAGAATAAACATTTTTGTTGCACCATATCCCTGGATGTCATTGAATGTTTGGCCGTTTGGAAACCTTGACTGTGGACTGTATGCGTACCAAACAACCCCGCTTCAGGCTTGGGCAGTGGCTATGGTAAAGACGAAAGGAAGCCACTACACTCACGCTCTCTCTCCCTTACTCTCTCTCTCTCTCACTCACTCTCTCCCTCACTCTCTCTCACCCTCTCTCTCTCCCTCCCTCTCTCCCTTACTCTCTCTCACTCTATCTATCTCTCTCTCGCTCACACTCTCTCTCCCTCGCTATCTCTCTCTCTCCCTCACTCTCTCTCTTTCACTCACGCTCTCTCTCCCTTACTCTCTCTCTCTCTCACTCACTCTCTCCCTCACTCTCTCTCACCCTCTCTCTCTCCCTCCCTCTCTCCCCTCTCTCCCTCTATCTCTCTCTCTCTCTCACTCATCTCCCCCTTCTCTCTCTCTCGCTCCCTCCTCACTCTCTCTCCCTCACTCTCTCCCTTACTCTCCCTTACTCTCTCTCTCTCTCCCTCACTCTCTCCCTCACTCTCTCCCTCACTCTCTCTCTCCCCCACTCTCTCTCTCCCTTACTCTCTCTCTCCCTCTCACTCGATCTCTCTCACTCTCTCTCCTCGCTATCTCTCTCTCCCTCACTCTCTCTCACCCTTACATTCTCTCTCCCTTACTCTCACTCTCTCACTCTCTCTCTCTCACTCCCTCGCTATCTCTCTTTCCCTCACACTCTCTCTCTCCCTCACGCTCTCTCTCCCTCACTCTCTCTCTCCCTCTCTCTCTCCCTCACTCTCTCCCTTACTCTCTCTCACTCTATCTATCTCTCTCTCGCTCACACTCTCTCTCCCTCGCTATCTCTCTCTCCCTCACTCTCTCTCTTTCCCTCACTCTCTCACCCTTACATTCTCTCTCCCTGACTCTCACTCTCTCACTCTCTCTCTCTCACTCCCTCGCTATCTCTCTTTCCCTCACTCTCTCTCTCTCTCTCTCCCTCATGTTCTCTCTCTCACTCACTCTCTCCCTCAGTCTCTCTCTTCCTCTCTCTCTCTCCCTCACTCTCTGTCTTACTCTCTCTCACTCTATCTATCTATCTCTCTCTCTCCCTCACTCTCTCTCTCCCTCACTCTCCCCCTTACTCTTTCTCTCCCTCCCTCACTCGCTCCCTCACTCTCTCTCTCCCTCACTCTCTCCCTTACTCTCCCTTACTCTCTCTCCCTCACTCTCTCCCTCACTCTCTCTCCTCTCTCCCTCTCTCTCTCCCTCTCACTTGATCTCTCTCACTCTCTCTCCCTCTCTATCTCTCTCTCCCTTACTCTCTCTCTCCCTCACTCTCTCTCTCCCTCACTCTCTCACTCTCTCTCGCTATCTCTCTCTTCCTTCGCTATCTCTCTCACTCACTCTCTCTCTCCCTCACGCTCTCTCTCTCACTCGATGTCTCTCACTCTCTCTCCCTCGCTATCTCTCTCTCCCTCACTATCTCTCTTTCCCTCACTCTCTCTCTCCATCACACTCTCTCTCCCTTACTCTCTCTCTCCCTCACTCTCTCCCTCACTCTCTCTCTCCCTCATCTCTCTATCTCCCTCATCTCTGTCTCTCAGTCTATCTCTCTCACTCTCTCTCCCTCACTCTCTCTCCCTCACTCTCTCTCCCTCACTCTCTCTCACCCTTACATTGTCTCTCCCTTACTCTCTATCTCTCTCACTCTCTCTCTCTCTCTCTCTATCACACTCTCTCCCTCGCTATCTCTCTCTCCCTCACTCACTCTCTCCCTTACTCTCTCTCTCCCTCACTCTCTCTATCTCTTTCACTCGCTCTCCCTCGCTATCTCTTTGTCCCTCACTCCCTCTATCTCGCTCACTCTCTCTCTCTCGTTGTCTCTCTCTCCCTCACTCTCTCTCCCTTACTCTCTTGCTCCCTCACTCTATCTCTTTCACTCTCTCTGCCTCACTCTCTCTCTCCCTCACTCTCTCCCTCACTTTCTCTCACCCTTACGTTCTCTCTCCCTTACTCTCTCTCTCACTCTCTTTCTCCCTTACTCTCTCTCTCCCTTACTCTCTCCCTCTCTCACTCTCTCTATCTCTCTCACGCTCACTCTCTCGCTATCTCTCTCTCCCTCATGTTCTCTCTCCCTTACTCTCTCTCTCACTCACTCTCTCTCTCGCTCTGACTCTATCTCTCTCACTCTCTCTCCTTCGCTATCTCTCTCCCTCACTCTCTCTCCTTTTCTCTCTCCCTTACACTCTCTCTCCCTTACTATCTCTCTCCCTCACTCTCTCTTCCTCACGCTCTTTCTCCCTCACGCTCTCTCTCTCCCTCACTCTCTCCCCTTCCACGTGCCAGCTATAATTACCAGTGTTTGCGGTTCGATTTGTTTCCTGTACTTTGAGTAGCACTTTGATACGAGAGGAAATTAGAGTTACACTAACTCATCAGGACTAATCCATATTAGACAATTCATGCTGGATGTTAATACAATGAAACAGTACTGCACACTAATGCCACTTACAACAGGAAATAGATTTTTAAATACCTAAGGAATATCTTAGGAACAAACGAATGTGCATGTATATACACATGGGTATAATGTGATGGTTGATAAGGATATTAGTTGTTGATTCGTTGACTAACTGAGTCACTCCTGATAGTTTGACTGCTTCTACTTAGTGCAGAACTACCAGAGCTACTTGTTGTGTCTTTTTAAGGCCTGAATTCCCTTATATGCTCTTGGCTTTAATTAATATGGGTAGTGAAGCATTACAGTACACACACGCACACACGCACACACTGAATGATGACACATGCAGGAACATTTAGGGAGCACTAAGACAGTAAAGAAAAAACACTGAATCACTCTTAGAAGATGACCAAAATGCTGTTTTATACGTTGGTCTCTCACTCTTTTTATTACGTATCTTATCTCTCTCTCTACTGTAGTTGAGTTTTGGTGGCATGCCCTACAGTGGTAAGCCAGTGGGAGGGGGGATGAAGAACTTCAGAGGCTGTATGGAGAGCATCAACTACAACGGAGATAACATCACTGATTTGGCACGACGCAAGAAGCTAGATACTTCCAGCTTTGTAAGTTACACACACACATACACTTTCACGGTCTATCTCTCTGTTTCTATTTGTCTGTCTCTCTGTCTCCATCTCTGTCTCAGTCCATGTCTCCATCTCTATCTCCATCTGTCTCCATCGCTGTCTCCATTTCTGTCTCAGTCCATGTCTCCATCTCTGTCTCAGTCCATGTCTCCATCTCTGTCTCAGTCCATGTCTCCCATCTGTCTCCATCGCTGTCTCCATCTCTATCTCCATCTCTGTCTCCATCTCTGTCTTAGTCCATGTCTCCATCTCTGTCTCAGTCCATGTCTCCATCTCTGTCTCAGTCCATGTCTCCATCGCTGTCTCCATCTGTATCTCCATCTGTTTCCATCTCTGTCTCCATCTCTGTCTCCGTCCCTGTTTTTCTCTCTGTCTCCATCTCTGTCTTTGTCTCTGTCGCCGTCTCTGTCTCCGTCCCTGTATCCATGTCTGTCTCTGTCTCCATCTTTGTCTCATCTCTGTCTTTATCTTCATCTCTGTCTCCATCTCTGTCTCCGTCCCTGTCTTCATCTCTGTCTCCGTTCCTGCCTTTGTCTCCGTCCCTGTCTTTGTCTCTGTCTCCAACTCGGTCTCCATCTCCATCTTTGTCTTCATCTCTGTCTCCATCTCTGTCTCCGTCCCTGTTGTTCTCTCTGTCTTCATCTCTGTCTTTGTCTCTGTCTCCGTCCCTGTTGTTCTCTCTGTCTCCATCTCTGTCTCCGTCCCTGTTGTTCTCTCTGTCTCCATCTCTGTCTCCATCTCTGTCTCCGTCCCTGTTGTTCTCTCTGTCTCCATCTCTGTCTCCGTCCCTGTTGTTCTCTCTGTCTCCATCTCTGTCTTTGTCTCTGTCTCCGTCCCTGTTGTTCTCTCTGTCTCCATCTCTGTCTCCGTCCCTGTTGTTCTCTCTGTCTCCATCTCTGTCTTTGTCTCTGTTGTTCTCTCTGTCTCCATCTCTGTCTCCATCTCTGTCTCCGTCCCTGTTGTTCTCTCTGTCTCCATCTCTGTCTTTGTCTCTGTCTCCGTCCCTGTTGTTCTCTCTGTCTCCATCTCTGTCTTTGTCTCTGTCTCCGTCCCTGTTGTTCTCTCTGTCTCCATCTCTGTCTCCGTCCCTGTTGTTCTCTCTGTCTCCATCTCTGTCTCCATCTCTGTCTCCGTCCCTGTTGTTCTCTCTGTCTCCATCTCTGTCTTTGTCTCTGTCTCCGTCCCTGTTTTTCTCTCTGTCTCCATCTCTGTCTTTGTCTCTGTCGCCGTCTCTGCCTCCGTCCCTGTATCCATGTCTGTCTCTGTCTCCATCTTTGTCTCATCTCTGTCTTTATCTTCATCTCTGTCTCCATCTCTGTCTCCGTCCCTGTTGTTCTCTCTGTCTCCATCTCTGTCTTTGTCTCTGTCTCCGTCCCTGTTTTTCTCTCTGTCTCCATCTCTGTCTTTGTCTCTGTCGCCGTCTCTGCCTCCGTCCCTGTATCCATGTCTGTCTCTGTCTCCATCTTTGTCTCATCTCTGTCTTTATCTTCATCTCTGTCTCCATCTCTGTCTCCGTCCCTGTTGTTCTCTCTGTCTCCATCTCTATCACCATCTCTGTCTTCATCTCTGTCTCAGTCCATGTCTCCATCTCTGTCTCATCTCTGTCTTTATCTTCATCTCTGTCTCCATCTTTGTCTCATCTCTGTCTTTATCTTCATCTCTGTCTCCATCTCTGTCTTCGTCTCTGTCTCCATCTTTGTCTCTATCTCCGTCCCTGTCTTTGTTTCTGTCTTGTCCGTCTCTCTCTTGGTAAAATACATTTTCATCTTAGAATTGATCAAAGCAAACAACTAATGATAATCACAACTAATGATGAGCATCTGTCTGTCTGTCTGTCTGTCTGTCTGTCTGTCTGTCTGTCTGTCTGTCTGTCTGTCTGTCTGTCTGTCTGTCTGTCTGTCTGTCTGTCTGTCTGTCTGTCTGTCTGTCTGTCTGTCTGTCTGTCTGTCTGTTTGTCTGTCTGTCTGTCTGTCTGTCTGTCTGTCTGTCTGTCTGTCTGTCTGTCTGTCTCTCTCTCTCTCTCTCTCTCTCTCTCTCTCTCTCTCTCTCTCTCTCTCTCTCTCTCTCTCTCTCTCTCTCTCTCTCTCTCTCTCTCCTTAGCGTAATCTGTCACTCTCTTGCGTGGAGTCACACTCCTTCACAGTTTTCTTCAACGCTACCAGCTTCCTGCAGCTCCCGGGAAGAGCCAACCAGGATGTAGTATCATTGGGGTTCCAGTTCCGCACGTGGAACGATGATGGACTCCTTCTCTTCAGTAACCTTGATGATGGAACGCTTGAGATTGACCTTGACGACGGGAAGGTTGGCGTTCACTTCAACGTGACACAGATGAAGAACACCAGGATAGACATATCATCAGGTAGAAAATAATACACACACAGACGGACACACCCATCACAGACGTTGTGTGTCTCCAATCCTGCCATCTTGGTAGCGATGATGATTGCCTCTAACAACTAATGACTAATTAGCAATAATCAGACGGCAGTATATCAAGGTCGTTCCTGTGGTTACACCGCACGTTGTTTTGATGCTGTTGTCAAGGAGGAGACACTGATGGTTCGCTAATTACATGATTGTGTGTGTAAAGTGTGAAAATATGTTGTTTTTTATACACTCGTCTGCCTTGAGAGGAGATACTTAAAAACGAAACACTAGAGACTCTAGACTGCAAGGTTAACACACTAAACCTTCCGACTCTAATGTGATCGATGAAATCTCCCTCCCTCTCTCTCCCTTCCTCCTTCTCTCTCTTAATTCAATTCAATTTACTTTATTGACAATTACTTACATTGTTAAAGTACACATATAACAGTGGTCAGACCAACAGCAATAATAAAATCATTTTAAAAATTGTTGTAGTAGTAATGGAAATGATTAACTTTAAAAGCAACTACAACAACAATAGTAATGACAATACAAATACATACATGACTGAAAAGCAACATAGCATGGTATGAAAGCACCCCAAAATACTATTATTACATTTGCGCTTTTCACTGGCTGTGAAAGAGGCCACATATTTAGCTTTTCACACAATAAATACTTTTATAGTTTCAAATTCTTTGTAATGAATGATCATTTTGGGAAAGAAAGATTCTCTTCGCTCTGAGTATTTGTCACAGTGTAATAGGAAATACAGCTCTGTCTCTACCTATAACGATTCAGGTAAGACCAGAGTGCAGACTGTGTTGAAGTAACAATGTTTGTTACAGCAACAAGGGCAGGCAAACGACAGGTCAAGGCAGGCAGGGGTCGATAATCCAGAGTAGAGGCAAAGGTACAGGACAGCAGGCAGAGTGGTCAGGCAGAGTGGTCAGGCAGAGTGGTCAGGCAGAATGGTCAGGCAGAGTGGTCAGGCAGAGTGGGCAGGCAGAGTGGTCAGGCAGAGTGGTCAGGCAGAGTGGTCAGGCAGGTGGGCTCAGGGGCAGGCAGAGTGGTCAGGCAGAGTGGTCAGGCAGAGTGGGCTCAGGGGCAGCCAGAGTAGTCAGGCAGGCAGGCTCAGGGTCATGGTCAGGCAGAGTGGTCAGGCAGGCAGGCTCAGGGGCAGGCAGAGTGGTCAGGCAGAGTGGTCAGGCAGAGTGGGCTCAGGGGCAGGCAGAGTGGTCAGGCAGGCAGGCTCAGGGTCATGGTCAGGCAGAGTTGTCAGGCAGAGTGGTCAGGCAGAGTGGGCTCAGGGGCAGGCAGAGTGGTCAGGCAGGCAGGCTCAGGGTCATGGTCAGGCAGAGTGGTCAGGCAGAGTGGTCAGGCAGAGTGGTCAGGCAGGTGGGCTCAGGGGCAGGCAGAGTGGTCAGGCAGGTGGGCTCAGGGTCATGGTCAGGCAGAGTAGTCAGGCAGGTGGGCTCAGGAGCAGGCAGAGTGGTCAGGCAGAGTGGTCAGGCAGAGTGGTCAGGCAGAGTGGTCAGGCAGGCAGGCTCAGGGGCAGGCAGAGTGGTCAGGCAGAGTGGTCAGGCAGAGTGGGCTCAGGGGCAGGCAGAGTGGTCAGGCAGGCAGGCTCAGGGTCATGGTCAGGCAGAGTGGTCAGGCAGGCAGGCTCAGGGGCAGGCAGAGTGGTCAGGCAGAGTGGTCAGGCAGAGTGGGCTCAGGGGCAGGCAGAGTGGTCAGGCAGGCAGACTCAGGGTCATGGTCAGGCAGAGTGGTCAGGCAGAGTGGGCTCAGGGGCAGGCAGAGTGGTCAGGCAGGCAGGCTCAGGGTCATGGTCAGGCAGAGTGGTCAGGCAGAGTGGTCAGGCAGAGTGGTCAGGCAGGTGGGCTCAGGGGCAGGCAGAGTGGTCAGGCAGGTGGGCTCAGGGTCATGGTCAGGCAGAGTGGTCAGGCAGGTGGGCTCAGGGGCAGGCAGAGTGGTCAGGCAGGTGGGCTCAGGGTCATGGTCAGGCAGAGTGGTCAGGCAGGTGGGCTCGGAGTCAGGACAGGCAAGGGTCAAAACCAGGAGGGTGAGAAAAGAGAGATTGGAAAAAGCAAGGGCTGAGACACAAAACGCTAGTTGACTTGAACGAACAAGATGAACTGGCACAGACAGATAGAAAACACAGGTATAAATACCCAGGAGATAAGTGGGGAAGATGGGCGACCCCTGGAGGGGGGTGGAGACAAGGACAAGGACAGGTGAAACAGTACCTCTCCCCTCGAGCAGAGTGAGCACAACCTGTCCTCTCTGTGCAGCCAGGTTTGTCTATGACAACCTGTCTCTATGACCAGGCTGTGCTCACTGAGTCTACATAGTTAGTGTTTTCCTCAGACACAGTGGTCAGATGTGCATTTCGCTACACTCACATTAACATCTGCTAACCATGTGTATGTGACCAATAAAATATGATTTGATTTGATCATCACTGTGTACCATCTGTTTAGAGACAAATAGCATTAAAGTTTACTTCGATTTTTTGTGGTCTTTCGAATAGGCGTTATATATATATATATATATATATATATTTGCTTTGTTATAATTTGGTTGGGCCAGATTTTCTGAGTGCTATCCTGAGGCTCTATGGTCTTGGCTTGGGTTAGTGAACTGAGCCTCAGAACCAGCTGGCTGAGAGGTTTCTTCTCTTGTTCCATCTGTTGACATTATAGGGCTGTGTGATGAAATGTTTTGGGGTCCCTTGTTTTTAGATGGTTGTATGGCTCTTTTTTTCCATTTGGATAAGGAGGGGGTATTGGCCCAATTCTGCTCTACACGTCTTATCTGGAGTTTTTCTCTGCACTTGCAATATACTCTTGCAAAACTCTGCATGCAGTATTTCAATTGGACTTTTGTCCCATTTGGTCAACGCATTATTGGAGAGTGGACCCCATATTTCACTGCCATATCCAGCAATTGGTTCTATAACTTCTAGGCTTTTTGTTGTTGCCAGATCCTAATTGGAATTTCGATTTTAATGTTCCTTTCAATGAAATAGAATGCTCTTCATGCTTTGTCTCTTGGCTCATTCACAGCCATGCGAAAGCTATCTATGTTGCTGATATTTCGTCCTAGATACATGTAGTGTCCAAATATAATTTGTATTTGTGATATCCAGGTATTTGTGATATCCAGACCTCTTTTGGAATATAATTATATTCAAGGCTTTAAAGTTGACTGTCAGAGCCCAGGTCTGGCTGCAGATGATTTAGGTGCTGCTGTAACCCCTGCTGAGTAGGAGACAGCAGCACCAGGTCATCTGCGTACAGTAGACACTTGATTTCAGTGTTGTGTAGTGAGACCAGGCAGATTCTTCTAATGTTTTTGCCAATTCATTAATGTAGATAGTTTTAGACTAATTGAGCAACTCTGTTTCACTCCATGTCACTGAGAGAAGAAGTCTGTTTGCTTGTTGGCAATTTTACCCAAACATTTCTTTTTTAGTGTACATTGATTTAATAACACCATATGTTGTTCCTCCAATACTGCTTTGTATTCGTTTATTTAAAACATACCTTCAAATTGAGCCAAATGCAGTTAGAGTGTGGAGGGTATAATGTGGTCTCTTGTGGTCGACTTGTTTGTCAGTTAGAGTGTGGAGGGTATAATGTGGTCTCTTGTGGTCGACTTGTTTGTCAGTTAGAGTGTGGAGGGTATAATGTGTTCTCTTGTGGTCGACTTGTTTGTCAGTTAGAGTGTGGAGGGTATAATGTGGTCTCTTGTGGTCGACTTGTTTGTCAGTTAGAGTGTGGATGGTATAATGTGGTCGACTTGTTTGTCAGTTAGAGTGTGGAGGGTATAATGCGTTCTCTTGTGGTCGACTTGTTTGTCAGTTAGAGTGTGGAGGGTATAATGTGTTCTCTTGTGGTCGACTTGTTTGTCAGTTAGAGTGTGGAGGGTATAATGTGGTCTCTTGTGGTCGACTTGTTTGTCAGTTAGAGTGTGGATGGTATAATGTGGTCGACTTGTTTGTCAGTTAGAGTGTGGAGGGTATAATGCGTTCTCTTGTGGTCGACTTGTTTGTCAGTTAGAGTGTGGAGGGTATAATGTGTTCTCTTGTGGTCGACTTGTTTGTCAGTTAGAGTGTGGATGGTATAATGTGGTCGACTTGTTTGTCAGTTAGAGTGTGGAGGGTATAATGTGGTCGACTTGTTTGTCAGTTAGAGTGTGGAGGGTATAATGTGGTCGACTTGTTTGTCAGTTAGAGTGTGGAGGGTATAATGTGGTCGACTTGTTTGTCAGTTAGAGTGTGGAGGGTATAATGTGGTCTCTTGTGGTCGACTTGTTTGTCAGTTAGAGTGTGGAGGGTATAATGTGGTCGACTTGTTTGTCAGAGTGTGGAGGGTATAATGTGGTCGACTTGTTTGTCAGTTAGAGTGTGGAGGGTATAATGTGTTCTCTTGTGGTCGACTTGTTTGTCAGTTAGAGTGTGGAGGGTATAATGTGGTCTCTTGTGGTCGACTTGTTTGTCAGTTAGAGTGTGGAGGGTATAATGTGGTCGACTTGTTTGTCAGTTAGAGTGTGGAGGGTATAATGTGGTCGACTTGTTTGTCAGTTAGAGTGTGGAGGGTATAATGTGGTCGACTTGTTTGTCAGTTAGAGTGTGGAGGGTATAATGTGGTCGACTTGTTTGTCAGTTAGAGTGTGGAGGGTATAATGTGGTCGACTTGTTTGTCAGTTAGAGTGTGGAGGGTATAATGTGGTCGACTTGTTTGTCAGTTAGAGTGTGGAGGGTATAATGTGGTCGACTTGTTTGTCAGTTAGAGTGTGGAGGGGATAAGTGTGGTCTCTTGTGGTTGACTTGTTTGTCAGTTAGAGTGTGGAGGGGATAAGTGTGGTCTCTTGTGGTTGACTTGTTTGTCAGTTAGAGTGTGGAGGGTATAATGTGGTCTCTTGTGGTTGACTTGTTTGTCAGTTAGAGTGTGGAGGGTATAATGTGGTCTCTTGTGGTCGACTTGTTTGTCAGTTAGAGTGTGGAGGGTATAATGTGGTCTCTTGTGGTCGACTTGTTTGTCAGTTAGAGTGTGGAGGGTATAATGTGGTCGACTTGTTTGTCAGTTAGAGTGTGGAGGGTATAATGTGGTCGACTTGTTTGTCAGTTAGAGTGTGGAGGGTATAATGTGGTCGACTTGTTTGTCAGTTAGAGTGTGGAGGGTATAATGTGGTCGACTTGTTTGTCAGTTAGAGTGTGGAGGGTATAATGTGGTCGACTTGTTTGTCAGTTAGAGTGTGGAGGGTATAATGTGGTCGACTTGTTTGTCAGTTAGAGTGTGGAGGGTATAATGTGGTCGACTTGTTTGTCAGTTAGAGTGTGGAGGGGATAAGTGTGGTCTCTTGTGGTTGACTTGTTTGTCAGTTAGAGTGTGGAGGGGATAAGTGTGGTCTCTTGTGGTTGACTTGTTTGTCAGTTAGAGTGTGGAGGGTATAATGTGGTCTCTTGTGGTTGACTTGTTTGTCAGTTAGAGTGTGGAGGGTATAATGTGGTCTCTTGTGGTTGACTTGTTTGTCAGTTAGAGTGTGGAGGGTATAATTGTGCAGTGCCGTGTATTCATGGATGCCAAGGGAAGCCAGGCTTCCCCCAAAAATGTACCTAGAAAAAAAGAACATTATTTATCTTTCATCTCTCTGTGTTTCATAATCTTCCTTCAATTCGCAAAAGGCGAAATGTATCTCAACGGCGGAGGAATCCGAGTGAGCGAAACATTTCCCCTCTGTCTCTGTATGTGTAGGCCATTTATCTGATGCCATCTGGTCATAACGAGTATGACATTGTTCCCGCCCTTAGCATTGAATGCAAGGGAAGCCAGCAAGCATTTGGCCTCCCTTTATACATGTTTTTATAAAATAATAGCCAATCAGCGTTGAGCTAAACTGAGTGAGCTCAACTGTGAATGGTCCTGGCAGAGCAAAACAAAGTGTCTAGGGAACTCCAATCAAAAAAAACTCCTATCAAAAAAAAAGTGTTTGGTGTCACTCCTATCAGAAAAGGGTGTTTGGTGTCACTCCTATCAGAAAAAGGTGTTTGGTGTCACTCCTATCAGAAAAAGGTGTTTGGTGTCACTCCTATCAGAAAAAGGTGTTTGGTGTCACTCCTATCAGAAAAAGGTGTTTGGTGTCACTCCTATCAGAAAAGGGTGTTTGGTGTCACTCCTATCAGAAAAAGGTGTTTGGTGTCACTCCTATCAGAAAAAGGTGTTTGGTGTCACTCCTATCAGAAAAGGGTGTTTGGTGTCACTCCTATCAGAAAAAGGTGTTTGGTGTCACTCCTATCAGAAAAAGGTGTTTGGTGTCACTCCTATCAGAAAAGGTGTTTGGTGTCACTCCTATCAGAAAAAGGTGTTTGGTGTCACTCCTATCAGAAAAAGGTGTTTGGTGTCACTCCTATCAGAAAAAGGTGTTTGGTGTCACTCCTATCAGAAAAGGTGTTTGGTGTCACTCCTATCAGAAAAGGTGTTTGGTGTCACTCCTATCAGAAAAAGGTGTTTGGTGTCACTCCTATCAGAAAAAGGTGTTTGGTGTCACTCCTATCAGAAAAGGGTGTTTGGTGTCACTCCTATCAGAAAAAGGTGTTTGGTGTCACTCCTATCAGAAAAAGGTGTTTGGTGTCACTCCTATCAGAAAAAGGTGTTTGGTGTCACTCCTATCAGAAAAAGGTGTTTGGTGTCACTCCTATCAGAAAAAGGTGTTTGGTGTCACTCCTATCAGAAAAAGGTGTTTGGTGTCACTCCTATCAGAAAAAGGTGTTTGGTGTCACTCCTATCAGAAAAAGGTGTTTGGTGTCACTCCTATCAGAAAAAGGTGTTTGGTGTCACTCCTATCAGAAAAAGGTGTTTGGTGTCACTCCTATCAGAAAAAGGTGTTTGGTGTCACTCATATCAGAAAAAGGTGTTTGGTGTCACTCCTATCAGAAAAAGGTGTTTGGTGTCACTCCTATCAAATCGCAACTAGCGCCTACGTCCTTGATAGAAACAACTTGAATTGTTGTGTTTTGTTGTGCTTGTGTCCTCTGGAGGCTATCTACCTAGCTAGCTAAAATGGGCCCCCCATGGATGGAGATGGGGGATTTGGACTTGTGGTTTTACTTAATTATCCGTGCTGGTGAATGATTATAACGGTGATTCTGATCCAACCATTAATTCATACATTGTCCCCCTGGCCTGAGAGGATGGAAGTACAATATGTAGCTAGATGTAGAAGGCTAATGTTAACTAGCTAATGTTGCCCATGAAAGGACGTTAGGCTAGCGAGCAAGCATTTTAGCCAGGTAACCTTGGACGACAAAGAAGGAAAGTACTGTATGACAGAGTCATAGACCGTTTCATCAACATGAAAGAGAGGAGGATGGCACTGGCTTTTTTCTACAAGTAGGGGGAGTCAACATGTTTTTTCTACTTGCATTAAGGTGTGCACACACACACACACACACAGAAATCAGAACCATGGACAACCACATTCTATTTAGCTTACGTTAATTGGACTAAATTGTTTTTGCTATATTTTAGTTGTCACTGTATTAGATGAAGCATATGTGATTTGATGATGTTGAAATGTTGAAGTTGAAATGGTGCTGGAATAGCGGCGGCAGCTCCTGTTTTCTTTGCAACTTGCGGTAACTCTCCGTGGTTCTAAATCATTCAACTTGTGGTAACTCTCCGTGGTTCTAAATCATTCAACTTGTGGTAACTCTCTGTGGTTCTAAATCATTCAACTTGTAGTAACTCCGTGGTTCTAAATCATTCAACTTGCGGTAACTCTCCGTGGTTCTAAATCATTCAACTTGGGGTAACTCTCCGTGGTTCTAAATCATTCAACTTGTGGTAACTCTCCGTGGTTCTAAATCATTCAACTTGGGGTAACTCTCCGTGGTTCTAAATCATTCAACTTGTGGTAACTCTCCGTGGTTCTAAATCATTCAACTTGTGGTAACTCTCCGTGGTTCTAAATCATTCAACTTGCGGTAACTCTCCGTGGTTCTAAATCATTCAACTTGTAGTAACTCTCCGTGGTTCTAAATCATTCAACTTGTGGTAACTCCGTGGTTCTAAATCATTCAACTTGTGGTAACTCTCCGTGGTTCTAAATCATTCAACTTGCGGTAACTCTCCGTGGTCCTAAATCATTCAACTTGTGGTAACTCTCCGTGGTTCTAAATCATTCAACTTGTGCTAACTCTCCGTGGTTCTAAATCATTCAACTTGTGGTAACTCTCCGTGGTTCTAAATCATTCAACTTGTGGTAACTCTCCGTGGTTCTAAATCATTCAACTTGTGGTAACTCTCCGTGGATCTGAATCATTCAACTTGTGGTAACTCTCCATGGTTCTAAATCATTCAACTTGTGTTAACTCTCCGTGGTTCTAAATCATTCAACTTGTGGTAACTCTCCGTGGTTCTAAATCATTCAACTTGTGGTAACTCTCCGTGGTTCTAAATCATTCAACTTGTGGTAACTCTCCGTGGTTCTAAATCATTCAACTTGTGGTAACTCTCCGTGGTTCTAAATCATTCAACTTGTGGTAACTCTCCGTGGTTCTAAATCATTCAACTTGGGGTAACTCTCCGTGGTTCTAAATCATTCAACTTGCGGTAACTCTCCGTGGTTCTAAATCATTCAACTTGCAGTAACTCTCCGTGGTTCTAAATCATTCAACTTGCGGTAACTCTCCGAGGTTCTAAATCATTTAACTTGTGGTAACTCTCCGTGGTTCTAAATCATTCAACTTGTGGTAACTCTCCGTGGTTCTAAATCATTCAACTTGTGGTAACTCTCCGTGGTTCTAAATCATTCAACTTGTGGTAAGTCTCCGTGGTTCTAAATCATTCGATGTTAAGTAGTCATGAACTTGCTTGACGATGCTGTAGGTCATGTAACTGTTTGTTCCATGCAA
>NC_060184.1:66475666-66508166 GCF_021184085.1 Oncorhynchus gorbuscha
ACACACACACACACACACTATGGCAGTTGGCCAGGTAGAGGAGAAATATAACTGACAGAAAGCCCCAGACATACTCCAGTGAGATCTAAGATCTGAGATGTGAGATGTGGCCTGATTCCAGAGGGACTTGGCTTCTCTGAAGAGATTGGCTCCATTGGTCCCATTCCATCTGCTCTGGTCCTGGGGGTGGATGTTAGGATGGGACTACTCTGGTCCTGGGGGGTGGATGTTAGGATGGGACTACTCTGGTCCTGGGGGGTGGATGTTAGGATGGGACTACTCTGGTCCTGGGGGTAAATATTAGGATGGGACTCTACTCTGGTCCTAGGGGGAGGGGGTGGATGTAAGGATGGGACTACTCTGGTCCTGGGGGTGGATGTTAGGATGGGACTACTCTGGTCCTGGGGGTGAATATTAGGATGGGACTCTACTCTGGTCCTAAGGGGAGGGGGTGGATGTAAGGATGGGACTACTCTGGTCCTGGGGAGTGGATGTTAGGATGGGACTACTCTGGTCCTGGGGGTAAATATTAGGATGGGACTCTACTCTGGTCCTAGGGGGAGGGGGTGGATGTAAGGATGGGACTACTCTGGTCCTGGGGGTGGATGTTAGGATGGGACTACTCTGGTCCTGGGGGTGAATATTAGGATGGGACTCTACTCTGGTCCTAGGGGGGTGGATGTAAGGATGGGACTACTCTGGTCCTGGGGTGTGAATATTAGGATGGGACTCTACTCTGGTCCTAGGGGAGGGGGTGAATATTAGGATGGGACTACTCTGGTCCTGGGGGTGAATGTTAGGATGGGACTACTCTGGTCAGGGGGTGAATGTTAGGATGGGACTCTACTCTGGTCCTGGGGGGATGGTAGGATTGGACTACTCTGGTCCTGGGGGGATGAATGTTAGGATGGGACTCTACTCTGGTCCTGGGGGGATGAATGTTAGGATGGGACTCTACTCTGGTCCTGGGGGGATGAATGTTAAGATGGGACTACTCTGGTCCTGGGGGTGAATGTTAGGATGGGACTCTACTCTGGTCCTGGGGGTGAATGTTAGGATGGGACTCTACTCTGGTCCTGGGGGTGACTGTTAGGATGGGACTCTACTCTGGTCCTGGGGGTGAATGTTTGGATGGGACTCTACTCTGGTCCTGGGGGTGAATGTTAGGATTGGACTCTACTCTGGTCCTGGGGGGATGAATGTTCGGATGGGACTACTCTGGTCCTGGGGGTGAATGTTAGGATGGGACTATACTCTGGTCCTGGGGGGATGAATGTTAGGATGGGACTACTCTGGTCCTGGGGGTGAATGTTAGGATGGGACTCTACTCTGGTCCTGGGGGGGTTAATGGTAGGATGGGACTACTCTGGTCCTGGGGGGATGAATGTTCGGATGGGACTACTCTGGTCCTGGGGGTGAATGTTAGGATGGGACTCTACTCTGGTCCTGGGGGTGAATGTTTGGATGGGACTCTACTCTGGTCCTGGGGGGTGAATGTTAGGATGGGACTCTACTCTGGTCCTGGGGGGGTGAATGTTAGGATGGGACTCTGCTCTGGTCCTTTGGGGTGGATGTTAGGATGGGACTACTCTGGTCCTGGGGGTGAAAGTTAGGATGGGACTCTACTCTGATCCTGGGGGTGAATGTTAGGATGGGACTCTACTCTGGTCCTGGGGGATGAATCTTAGGATGGGACTCTACTCTGGTCCTGGGGGTGAATGTTAGGATGGGAATCTACTCTGGTCCAGGGGGATGAATGTTAGGATTGGACTCTACTCTGGTCCTGGGGGGATGAATGTTCGGATGGGACTACTCTGGTCCTGGGGGTGAATGTTAGGATGGGACTCTACTCTGGTCCTGGGGGGATGAATGTTAGGATGGGACTACTCTGGTCCTGGGGGTGAATGTTCAGATAGGACTCTGCTCTGGTCCTGGGGGTGAATGTTAGGATAGGACTCTACTCTGGTCCTGGGGGTGAATATTAGGACGGGACTCTACTCTGGTCCTAGGGGAGGGGGTGGATGTAAGGATGGGACTACTCTGGTCCTGGGGGTGGATGTTAGGATGGGACTCTACTCTGGTCCTGGGGGTGAATGTTAGGATTGGACTCTACTCTGGTCCTGGGGGGATGAATGTTCGGATGGGACTACTCTGGTCCTGGGGGTGAATGTTAGGATGGGACTATACTCTGGTCCTGGGGGATGAATGTTAGGATGGGACTACTCTGGTCCTTGGGGGTGAATGTTAGGATGGGACTCTACTCTGGTCCTGGGGGGGTAATGGTAGGATGGGACTACTCTGGTCCTGGGGGATGAATGTTAGGATGGGACTCTACTCTGGTCCTGGGGGATGAATGTTAGGATGGGACTCTACTCTGGTCCTGGGGGGGTTAATGGTAGGATGGGACTACTCTGGTCCTGGGGGGATGAATGTTAGGATGGGATTCTACTCTGGTCCTGGGGGTGGATGTTAGGATGGGACTACTCTGGTCCTGGGGGTGAATATTAGGATGGGACTCTACTCTGGTCCTAGGGGGGGGGGTGGATGTAAGGATGGGACTACTCTGGTCCTGGGGGGTGAATATTAGGATGGGACTCTACTCTGGTCCTAGGGGGGGGGGTGAATATTAGGATGGGACTACTCTGGTCCTGGGGGTGAATGTTAGGATGGGACTACTCTGGTCCTGGGGGTGAATGTTAGGATGGGACTCTACTCTGGTCCTGGGGGGGGGTAGGATTGGACTACTCTGGTCCTGGGGGGATGAATGTTAGGATGGGACTCTACTCTGGTCCTGGGGGGATGAATGTTAGGATGGGACTCTACTCTGGTCCTGGGGGGATGAATGTTAAGATGGGACTACTCTGGTCCTGGGGGTGAATGTTAGGATGGGACTCTACTCTGGTCCTGGGGGTGAATGTTAGGATGGGACTCTACTCTGGTCCTGGGGGGTGACTGTTAGGATGGGACTCTACTCTGGTCCTGGGGGTGAATGTTTGGATGGGACTCTACTCTGGTCCTGGGGGGTGAATGTTAGGATTGGACTCTACTCTGGTCCTGGGGGGGGATGAATGTTCGGATGGGACTACTCTGGTCCTGGGGGTGAATGTTAGGATGGGACTATACTCTGGTCCTGGGGGGATGAATGTTAGGATGGGACTACTCTGGTCCTGGGGGTGAATGTTAGGATGGGACTCTACTCTGGTCCTGGGGGTTAATGGTAGGATGGGACTACTCTGGTCCTGGGGGGATGAATGTTCGGATGGGACTACTCTGGTCCTGGGGGTGAATGTTAGGATGGGACTCTACTCTGGTCCTGGGGGTGAATGTTTGGATGGGACTCTACTCTGGTCCTGGGGGTGAATGTTAGGATGGGACTCTACTCTGGTCCTGGGGGTGAATGTTAGGATGGGACTCTGCTCTGGTCCTTGGGGTGGATGTTAGGATGGGACTACTCTGGTCCTGGGGGTGAATGTTAGGATGGGACTCTACTCTGGTCCTGGGGGTGAATCTTAGGATGGGACTCTACTCTGGTCCTGGGGGTGAATGTTAGGATGGGAATCTACTCTGGTCCAGGGGGATGAATGTTAGGATTGGACTCTACTCTGGTCCTGGGGGGATGAATGTTCGGATGGGACTACTCTGGTCCTGGGGGGTGAATGGTAGGATGGGACTCTACTCTGGTCCTGGGGGGATGAATGTTAGGATGGGACTACTCTGGTCCTGGGGGGTGAATGTTCAGATAGGACTCTGCTCTGGTCCTGGGGGTGGATGTTAGGGGGACTCTACTCTGGTCCTGGGGGTGAATATTAGGATGGGACTCTACTCTGGTCCTAGGGGAGGGGGTGGATGTAAGGATGGGACTCTACTCTGGTCCAGGGGGATGAATGTTAGGATTGGACTCTACTCTGGTCCTGGGGGGATGAATGTTCGGATGGGACTACTCTGGTCCTGGGGGTGAATGGTAGGATGGGACTCTGCTCTGGTCCTGGGGGGTGGATGTTAGGATGGGACTCTACTCTGGTCCTGGGGGTGAATATTAGGATGGGACTCTACTCTGGTCCTAGGGGGAGGGGGTGGATGTAAGGATGGGACTACTCTGGTCCTGGGGGTGGATGTTAGGATGGGACTCTACTCTGGTCCTGGGGGTGAATGTTAGGATGGGACTATACTCTGGTCCTGGGGGATGAATGTTAGGATGGGACTACTCTGGTCCTGGGGGGGTGAATGTTAGGATGGGACTCTACTCTGGTCCTAGGGGGGGGGTGGATGTTAAGGATGGGACTACTCTGGTCCTGGGGGTGGATGTTAGGATGGGACTCTACTCTGGTCCTGGGGGGATGAATGTTAAGATGGGACTACTCTGGTCCTGGGGGGGTAATGGTAGGATGGGACTACTCTGGTCCTGGGGGATGAATGTTAGGATGGGGATTCTACTCTGGTCCTGGGGGGATGAATGTTAGGATGGGACTCTACTCTGGTCCTGTGGGGGATGAATGTTAGCATGGGACTCTACTCTGGTCCTGGGGGATGAATGTTAAGATGGGACTACTCTGGTCCTGGGGGGGGTAATGGTAGGATGGGACTACTCTGGTCCTGGGGGATGAATGTTAGGATGGGATTCTACTCTGGTCCTGGGGGGATGAATGTTAGGATGGGACTCTTCTCTGGTCCTGGGGGTGAATGTTAGGATGGGACTCTACTCTGGTCCTGGAGGGTGAATGTTTGGATGGGACTCTACTCTTGTCCTGGGGGGGGGTGAATGTTAGAATGGGACTCTGCTCTGGTCCTGAGCGGTGAATGTTCAGATGGGACTCTGCTCTGGTCCTGGGGGTGATGTTAGGATAGGACTCTACTCTGGTCCTGGGGGTGAATGTTAGGATGGGAATCTACTCTGGTCCTGGGGGTGAATGTTAGGATGGGACTACTCTGGTCCTGGGTTGAGACTGTTAAGATGGGACTCTACTCTGGTCCTGGGGGTGAATGTCAGGATGGGACTCTACTCTGGTCCTGGGGGTGGAAGTTAGGATGGGACTACTCTGGTCCTGGGGGTGGATGTTAGGATGGGACTACTCTGGTCCTGGGGTGTGAATATTAGGATGGGACTCTACTCTGGTCCTAGCGGGAGGGGGTGGATGTAAGGATGGGACTACTCTGGTCCTGGGGGTGGATGTTAGGATGGGACTCTACTCTGGTCCTGGGGGGATGAATGTTAGGATGGGACTACTCTGGTCCTGGGGGTGAATGTTAGGATGGGACTCTACTCTGGTCCTGGGGGGATGAATGTTAGGATGGGACTACTCTGGTCCTGGGGGTGAATGTTCAGATGGGACTCTGCTCTGGTCCTGGGGGTGGGGGTGAATGTTAGGATGGGACTCTACTCTGGTCCTGGGGGTGAATGTTAGGATGGGACTCTACTCTGGTCCTGGGGGGTGAATGTTAGGATGGGACTCTGCTCTGGTCCTTTGGGGTGGATGTTAGGATGGGACTACTCTGGTCCTGGGGGTGAAAGTTAGGATGGGACTCTACTCTGGTCCTGGGGGGTGAATGTTAGGATGGGACTCTACTCTGGTCCTGGGGGTGAATCTTAGGATGGGCCTCTACTCTGGTCCTGGGGGTGAATGTTAGGATGGGAATCTACTCTGGTCCAGGGGGGATGAATGTTAGGATTGGACTCTACTCTGGTCCTGGGGGGATGAATGTTCGGATGGGACTACTCTGGTCCTGGGGGGTGAATGTTAGGATGGGACTCTACTCTGGTCCTGGGGGGGTTAATGGTAGCATGGGACTACTCTGGTCCTGGGGGGATGAATGTTAGGATGGGACTCTACTCTGGTCCTGGGGGTTGAATGTTAGGATGGGACTCTACTCTGGTCCTGGGGGGGTTAATGGTAGGATGGGACTACTCTGGTCCTGGGGGGATGAATGTTAGGATGGGACTCTACTCTGGTCCTGGGGGGATGAATGTTAGGATGGGACTACTCTGGTCCTGTGGGGGATGAATGTTAGCATGGGACTCTACTCTGGTCCTGGGGGGATGAATGTTAAGATGGGACTACTCTGGTCCTGGGGGGGTTAATGGTAGGATGGGACTACTCTGGTCCTGGGGGATGAATGTTAGGATGGGATTCTACTCTGGTCCTGGGGGGATGAATGTTAGGATGGGACTCTTCTCTGGTCCTGGGGGTGAATGTTAGGTTGGGACTCTACTCTGGTCCTGGAGGGTGAATGTTTGGATGGGACTCTACTCTGGTCCTGGGGGGGTGGGTGAATGTTAGGATGGGACTCTGCTCTGGTCCTGAGCGGTGAATGTTCAGATGGGACTCTGCTCTGGTCCTGGGGGTGAATGTTAGGATAGGACTCTACTCTGGTCCTGGGGGTGAATGTTAGGATGGGAATCTACTCTGGTCCGGGGGGATGAATGTTCGGATGGGACTACTCTGGTCCTGGGTTGAGACTGTTAAGATAGGACTCTACTCTGGTCCTGGGGGTGAATGTCAGGATGGGACTCTACTCTGGTCCTGGGGGTGAATGTTAGGATGGGACTACTCTGGTCCTGGGGGTGGAAGTTAGGATGGGACTACTCAGGTCCTGGGGGTGGATGTTAGGATGGGACTACTCTGGTCCTGGGGTGTGAATATTAGGATGGGACTCTACTCTGGTCCTAGCGGGAGGGGGTGGATGTAAGGATGGGACTACTCTGGTCCTGGGGGTGGATGTTAGGATGGGACTCTACTCTGGTCCTGGGGGTGAATGTTAGGATTGGACTCTACTCTGGTCCTGGGGGGTGAATGTTCGGATGGGACTACTCTGGTCCTGGGGGTGAATGTTAAGATGGGACTATACTCTGGTCCTGGGGGGATGAATGTTAGGATGGGACTACTCTGGTCCTGGGGGTGAATGTTAGGATGGGACTCTACTCTGGTCCTGGGGGGGTTAATGGTAGGATGGGACTACTCTGGTCCTGGGGGGATGAATGTTAGGATGGGACTCTACTCTGGTCCTGGGGGGATGAATGTTAGGATGGGACTCTACTCTGGTCCTGTGGGGGATGAATGTTAGCATGGGACTCTACTCTGGTCCTGGGGGGATGAATGTTAAGATGGGACTACTCTGGTCCTTGGGGTGAATGTTAGGATGGGACTCTACTCTGGTCCTGGGGGAGGGTTAATGGTAGGATGGGACTACTCTGGTCCTGGGGGGATGAATGTTAGGATGGGACTCTACTCTGGTCCTGGGGGGATGAATGTTAGGATGGGACTCTACTCTGGTCCTGTGGGGGATGAATGTTAGCATGGGACTCTACTCTGGTCCTGGGGGGGTGGGTGAATGTTAGGATGGGACTCTGCTCTGGTCCTGAGGGGTGGATGTTAGGATGGGACTCCTCTGGTCCTGGGGGTGAATGTTAGGATGGGACTCTACTTTGGTCCTGGGGGTAATTGTTATGATTGGACTCTACTCTGGTCCTGGGGGGATGAATGTTCGGATGGGACTACTCTGGTCCTGGGGGGTGAATGTTAGGATGGGACTCTACTCTGGTCCTGGAGGGTGAATGTTTGGATGGGACTACTCTGGTCCTGGGGGGTGGATGTTAGGATGGGACTACTCTGGTCCTGGCGGGTGGATGTTAGGATGGGACTACTCTGGTCCTGGGGGGGATGAATGTTAGGATGGGACTCTGCTCTGGTCCTGGGAGTGGATGTTAGGATGGGACTCTGCTCTGGTCCTGTGGGGTGGATGTTAGGATGGGACTACTCTGGTCCTGGGGGTGAATGTTAGGATGGGCTCTACTCTGGTCCTGGGGGTGAATGTTAGTATGGGACTCTACTCTGGTCCTGGGGGGCTTTTAGGATGGGACTCTACTCTTGTCCAGGGGGAATGAATGTTAGGATGGGACTCTGCTCTGGTCCTGGGGGTGAATGTTCGGATGGGACTCTGCTCTTGTCCTGGGGGTGAATGTTAGGATAGGACTCTACTCTGGTTGTGGGGGTGAATGTTAGGATGGGAATCTAGTATGGTCCAGGGGGGTGAATGTTAGTATTGGACTCTACTCTGGTCCTGGGAGGGAAGAATGTTAGTATGGGACTACTCTGGTCCTGGGGGTGAATGTTCGGATGGGACTCTGCTCTGGTCCTGCGGGGTCCTGGGGGTGGATTTTAGAATGGGACTCTGCTCTGGTCCTGGGGGGGGTGAATGTTCGGATGGGACTACTCTGGTCCTGGGGGTGAATGTTAGGATGGGACTCTACTCTGGTCCTGGGGGGATGAATGTTAGGATGGGACTACTCTGGTCCTGGGGGATGAATCTTAGGATGAGACTCTACTCTGGTCCTGGGGGGTGGGTGAATGTTAGGATGGGACTCTGCTCTGGTCCTGAGGGGTGAATGTTCAGATGGGACTCTGCTCTGGTCCTGGGGGTGAATGTTAGGATAGGACTCTACTCTGGTCCTGGGGGTGAATGTTAGGATGGGAATCTACTCTGGTCCGGGGGGTGAATGTTCGGATGGGACTACTCTGGTCCTGGGTTGAGACTGTTAAGATAGGACTCTACTCTGGTCCTGGGGGTGAATGTCAGGATGGGACTCTACTCTGGTCCTGGGGGTGAATGTTAGGATTGGACTACTCTGGTCCTGGGGGTGGATGTTAGGATTGGACTACTCTGGTCCTGGGGGGTGGATGTTAGGATTGGACTACTCTGGTCCTGGGGGTGGATGTTAGGATTGGACTACTCTGGTCCTGGGGGTGGATGTTAGGATGGGACTACTCTGGTCCTGGGGGTGGATGTTAGGATGGGACTACTCTGGTCCTGGGGGGTGGATGTTTGGATGGGACTACTCTGGTCCCGGGGATGGATGTTTGGATGGGACTCTGCTCTGGTCCTGGGGGTGGATGTTTGGATGGGACTCTGCTCTGGTCCTGGGGGGTGGATGTTTGGATGGGACTCTGCTCTGGTCCTGGGGGGTGGATGTTTGGATGGGACTCTGCTCTGGTCCTGGGGGGTGGATGTTTGGATGGGACTCTGCTCTGGTCCTGGGGGGTGGATGTTAGGATGGGACTCTACTCTGGTCCTGGGGGGTGGATGTTAGGATGGGACTCTGCTCTGGTCCTGGATGTCTGCTCTGATGCTGCATGTCAGCGGGGAATCTGATTCAAGGCTGATGGAGCCCACTGGGAATGTAGAACCAGAACCAGTACCAATGAGGCTGCCCCTCTCCCTTCCTTTCTAGCTTTCTTTCTATATATTCCCTCTAGCTTTCTCTTTATGTATTCTCTCTTTCTTTCTTTCTTTTTCTCTGTCATTCTTTTCTCTCTCTGTCTCTCTCTGTCGCTCTCTCTCTCTTTCTTTCTCTCTTTCTTTCTGTCTTTGGTAGGCAGTAAGAGGCAGGGGTGGAGACAGTTGAGACAGATGGTGGTGACTTGAGAAACTTTTGGAAGAAATCCCATACACAAAATGAGTGCTGAAAACACACACACACACACACAATCACACACACCTAGACAGGTTTGCCTCAATAGTAAGTCATGTAGTGCGATGGCCATGAGGTTGATTGACATCATGTCTGACAGACTGTTACACTTTAATGATGGAGATGTCCTCTGTGTTTTATAGCTCTTCCTTTCTCCCCCTCTGCTCCCTCTCGCTCTCTTTCTCCCCCATCGCCTCTCCTCTCTCTCTCAACCCCACACGCTCACCCTCTCTTTCTATCCCCTCTCTTTCTCTTTCTCCTCTCTCTCTCTCTCTCTCTCTCTCTCTCTCGCATCTTTCTCTCTCTCAGGGTACTTCCTGCCTACCTTAGCCCCACCCACCCAGAAGTCGTTTCAGGGCTGCATGCAGGCAATTCTATTGGACGATCAGCCGGCTGATATGCATGCCGTGGAGAAAGGCATTGTGGGAGCATTTGAGAACGTCAGCTTAGACATGTGTGCCATTATAGACAGGTAAGAGACCCAAACAAACACATAAGATCTTTGGTGTGTACGTTTACTTTTCAAATGTTTGATGTTTGAACTAATAATGAGGTCAGAGAGCTTATGGTCACTAGAGATATATATATATTTATTAATATTTCTCCAGACGAATACTTTGTATTGTACTTTTGATTGCAGGTGGCCCGCATTTTCTCAGTCATATAAATATGAAATCTCTCTCTCGGATCAATGCATCTCTGTGATGCTGAAGCTGTTACATTAAACTTTGACAACAGTTTTTGTTAATTGCATACATTTATTGAATTGATAGAATGAACGCACCAATAGTATATAATACAATATCTGACTTTGGAGAGGTTGGTGTCATTCCTTACATTTTTTTTAAGGTTAACATTTGCGATACGTTGGGTTGTGGAGACCACTGGTTACAGAAGCATCACTGCCGTATTTGCACTGAGACACAAAAAGACATGGAAAAGCATCCTTTATTTCTCATTGTTTACCTAAACATGGTCAGCACAACATACAGCACACACAGAGATCAGTGTCGGTCATTGTACAAACACAAACCGATGCTTTCCTTGCTGTACAAAGAAGAGCTTGGCTTCGGGACGATTCAGAAAAAGGTATTGTCTTGATTTAGATGTTTAATTCTTGCTTTCATGTCTCCTTTGTTCCAAGGTCCCTCCACCTCCTCACCATGGTAAAAACACTCTATTCTTACAGCTGCAGAATTGGTCCGCTTTAGATTTAAAAGGCCAAGCTCTCTCTCTCTCTCTCTCTCTCTCTCTCTCTCTCTCTCTCTCTCTCTCTCTCTCTCTCTCTCTCTCTCTCTCTCTCTCTGTCTGTCTCTCTCACCCCTTCTGGTCTGTCTGTCTGTCTGTCTGTCTGTCTGTCTGTCTGTCTGTCTGTCTGTCTGTCTGTCTGTCTGTCTGTCTGTCTGTCTGTCTGTCTGTCTGTCTGTCTGTCTGTCTGTCTGTCTGTCTGTCTGTCTGTCTGTCTGTCTGTCTTCCACCCCTTCTGTTCTCTCTTACTCTCCTTCAATCTCTCCCTCTTTCCCTGTCACCCACACGTTCCTCTCTCTCACACATACACATGCACATACACATACACGTGTGTGTGTCTGTACTGAGTAGGGAATTATCCAGCCTTGATTTAACACCAGTTTCGTAATGCGATTGTGAGTTGAGAGCACTGATATTCTTGTCTTTATCCATAGCGGGAATGCTATTTTTCCGCTTGGATACCCCAAGGTACGGAGAATGTTTCAGAGGCTCCAATAGCTGCAATACTTCACTGTCTTTTCTAGCCGACTTCCTCTAAGTGTTATAAAGCCCCTTTTCATCTGAGTGAACAGCGTTGGAGGGGGTTTGATCACTTTGCTTTCTTTTCAAGTGGCAAGCTTCTGTTTTGTCCTCCCTGGATTCTAAAGCAGGAATTTACATTCTGATACAGGAGGCCAGTGTATGTCTGGAGGATGTTTATGAAAGCTAACCCTGGGGCAGTAACACTTTTGACTGAAGCCTGGGGACATTTCATTCAGCTCACACATCAAAACATGTTTCTGTTGGAAATAAATTAATATCAATGTTTTTGAGGGAAACGTATAATGGCATAGGAAATAGTCTATGGTGAATACCAAAAAATTGAAAAATACTGAGTGAATATTTATTTTTCTCTCTCCATCTCTCTCTTTCCCTATCCCACCTCTCTCCCCCATCCTCCCTCCCCCTTTCCACCTTTCTCTCTAGGTGTATGCCTAACCATTGTGAGCATGGAGGCAGGTGTAAACAGACCTGGGACAGGTTTAGCTGCACATGCGATGGAACCGGATACACTGGAGCCACCTGCCACACTTGTGAGTGTCTGTGTGTCTATATGTGAGTGTGTGTTTGTTTCTGTGTGTGTATGAGTGTGTGTGCGTGAGTGTGTGTGTGTGTATGCATGAGTGTTAGTGTGTGTGTGTGTGTGTGTGTGTGTGTGTGTGTGTGTGTGTGTGTGTGTGTGTGTGTGTGTGTGTGTGTGTGTGTGTGTGTGTGTGTGTGTGTGTGTGTGTGTGTGTGTGTGTGTGTGTGTGTGTGTGTTAGCGTGTGTGTGTGTGTGTGTGCGTTAGTGATTGTGTGTGTGTGTTTGAGTGTGTACCTGCATGAGTGTGTGTCTGTGTGTGCGTGAGTAAGTGTGTGTGTGTGAGTGTCTGTGTGTACATGAGTTTGTGTGTGTGTGTGTGTGTGTGTGTGTGTGTGTGTGTGTGTGTGTGTGTGTGTGTGTGTGTGTGTGTGTGTGTGTGTGTGTGTGTGTGTGTGTGTGTGTGTGTGTGTGTGTGTGTGTGTGTGTGTGTGTGTGTGTGTGTGAGTGTTAGCGTGTGTGTGTGTGTGTGTGTGCGTGAGTATGTAAGTGTGTGTGAGTGTGTGTGTGTGTGTGTGCGTGTGCATGTGCATGTGTGTGTGTGTGTGTGATTGTTTGTGTGTGTTTACGTGCGTGAGTGTGTGTGTGTGTGTATGCGTGAGTGAGTGTATAATTGCGTGAGTGTGTGTGTGAGTGTGTACTTGTGAAAGTGAGTGAGTGAGTGAGTGAGTGAGTGAGTGAGTGAGTGTGAGTGAGTGAGTGAGTGAGTGAGTGAGTGAGTGAGTGAGTGAGTGAGTGAGTGAGTGTGTGTGAGTGTGTGTGAGTGTGTGTGTGTGTGTGTGTGTGTGTGTGTGTGTGTGTGTGTGTGTGTGTGTGTGTGTGTGTGTGTGTGTGTGTGTGTGTGTGTGTGTGTGTGTGTGTGTGAGTGTGTGTGTGTGTGAGTGTGTGTTTTCTGATTTCTGAAGGACAGATGATAAATTACATTTCTGGAAGTGTGAATAAAGGGAACTACATTAAGTAATGTGATGTAACTTTACTAGCAGGCAATTTCACAGTGGCTTCTTTCACTCTGCACCCAAATACTGACTCTGTCACTCTGCACCCAAATACTGACTCTGTCACTCTGCACACACACACACACACACACACACACACACACACACACACACACACACACACACACACACACACACACACACACACACACACACACACACACACACACACACACACACACACACACACACACACACACACAAACTGACCCACACACACAAACTCACATACACATAAACTCACGCACGCACATACACACACACACACAAAAACAAAAACTCTCACGTGCACACACACAAGTACACACTCACACACACACTCACGCAATTATACACTCGCTCACGCACACACACACACACACACACACACACACACACACACACACACACACACACACACACACACACATACACACACACACACACACACGTAAAACACACACACACACACTCATGCAGGTAAACACACACAAACAATCACACACACACATGCACACACACACACACTCACACACACTTACATTCTCACCCACACACACACACGTTAACACTCACACACACTCACATACACTCACTCACTCACACACTCACACACACACACACACACACACACACACACACACACACACACACACACACACACACACACACACACACACACACACACACACACACACACACACACACACACACACACACACACACACACACACACTCACACACACACACACTCACACTCACTCACACACTCACACTCACACTCACTCACTCACACACTCACTCACTCACTCACTCACTCACTCACTCACTCACTCACACTCACTCACTCACACACACACACATACACTCACACTCACACTCACACTCACACACTCACACTCACTCACTCACACACTCACTCACACACTCACACTCACACTCACTCACTCACTCACTCACTCACTCACTCACTCACTCACTCACTCACTCACTCACTCACTCACTCACTCACACTCACTCACTCACACACACACACACACACACACACACACACACACACACAGAGCTGATCTCCACGGTGCTGACTGGGTACATCAACACTCAATGCATTACTGTCTCTTTTTCTCTCTCCACCCTCTCTCTCCTACTTTCCCATCCTCCCTCCCCCCCCCCTCTCTCTCTCTCTCTCTAGCGGTGTTTGAACAGAGTTGTGAGGCGTATAAACACCTGGGAAGATCTTCAGACACATACTGGATAGATCCGGATGGGAGTGGGCCACTCGGACCTTTCAAAGTCAACTGCAACATGACAGGTGTGTTCGTGTGAACGGATGAGTTAATATTTCAATAACCGAACGGATTACAATAAGGGCTTTAAGTCCATTGCCAAACAGTGAACAACATTTATTTGCGAACACACCCACATTTTTCAACTTTATTATTAGAAGTCGTTCCCTGCCTTGCAACCTGAAAGGTAAAGAGACCAAAGGATTACAAAAAGAAAGTTCTGTACATTGTAAAAATGTAGTCCTCTAACTCCTTCAATAAACCATGAAAGAACAGAGGCCAGACAGACAGAGAGCACGGTGAGTTTTCTATTCCAGTCCAGGTGTGACCCCAAGGACCTGAGAGATGACAAGATGCCCTCGCTTCTTTTCTCCTCCTAGACCATCTTAACCTGTTCGTTGCCAAGGCAACCCGGTTCTGCGGATACAGCCTTTAACATTTATCTGTAACCACCAAAACACACACATACGTAGACACATGTAAACACACACACACTTGACTTGACCATACAGTGGGGCAAAAAAGTATTTAGTCAGCCACCAATTGTGCAAGTTCTCCCACTTAAAAAGATGAGAGAGGCCTGTAATTTTCATCATAGGTACACTTAAACTATGACAGACAAAATGAGAAAAAAAATCCAGAAAATCACATTGTAGGATTTTTAATGAATTTATTTGCAAATTATGGTGGAAAATAAGTATTTGGTCACCTACAAACAAGCAAGATTTCTGGCTCTCACAGACCTGTAACTTCTTCTTTAAGAGGCTCCTCTGTCCTCCACTCGTTACCTGTATTAATGACACCTATTTGAACTTGTTATCAGTATAAAAGACACCAGTCCACAACCTCAAACAGTCACACTCCAAACTCCACTGTGGCCAAGACCAAACAGCTGTCAAAGGACACCAGAAACAAAATTGTAGACCTGCACCAGGCTGGGAAGACTGAATCTGCAATAGGTAAGCAGCTTGGTTTGAAGAAATCAATTGTGGGAGCAATTATTAGGAAATGGAAGACATACAAGACCACTGATAATCTCCCTCGAATGACCTGCAGAGAGCTGGGACCAAAGTAACAAAGCCTACCATCAGTAACACACTACGCCGCCAGGAACTCAAATCCTGCAGTGCGAGACGTGTCCCCCTGCTTTAGCCAGTACATGTCCAGGCCCGTCTGAAGTTTGCTAGAGAGCATTTGGATGATCCAGAAGAAGATTGGAAGAATGTCATATGGTCAGATGAAACCAAAATATAACTTTTTGGTAAAAACTCAACTCGTTGTGTTTGGAGGACAAAGAATGCTGATTTGCATCCAAAGAACACCATACCTATGTGAAGCATGGGGGTGGAAACATCATGCTTTTGGGCTGTTTTTCTGCAAAGGGACCAGGACGACTGATCCGTGTAAAGGAAAGAATGAATGGGGCCATGTAAGATGAAACGTGGCTGGGTCTTTCAGCATGACAATGATCCCAAACACACCGCCTGGGCAATGAAGGAGTGGCTTCATAAGAAGCATTTCAAGGTCCTGGAGTGGCCTAGCCAGTCTCCAGATCTCAACCCCATAGAAAATCTTTGGAGGGAGTTGAAAGTCTGTGTTGCCCAGCAACAGCACCAAAACATCACTGCTCTAGAGGAGATCTGCATGGAGGAATGGGCCAAAATACCAGCAACCGTGTGTGAAAACCTTGTGAACACTTACAGAAAACATTTGACCTCTGTCATTGCCAACAAAGGGTATATAACAAAGTATTGAGATAAACTTTTGTTATTGACCAAATACTTATTTTCCACCATAATTGGCAAATAAATTCATTAAAAATCCAACAATGTGATTTTCTGGATTTGTTTTGTCATTTTGTCTGTCATAGTTGAAGTGTACCTAAGATGAAAATTATAGACTTCTCTCATCTTTTTAAGTGGGAGAACTTGCACAATTGGTGGCTGACTAAATACTTTTTTGCCCCACTGTATATCAGATCAACCACGGCACCACAGCTTCTCATATTATAAGAATACAGTACCTTCACAAAGTATTCACACCACTTTACTTTTTCCTAATTTTTTTGCGTTACAACCTGAATTTTAAATGGATTAAATTGAGATTGTTTTTCACTGGCCTACACACAACACCCTATAATGTCAAAGTGAAATTGTGTTGAAATATATTGAGACAATAAGTATTCAACCCTTTTGTTGTGAATTTCAAACACAGATTCAACCACAAAAAACAGAAAAGCTTTCCAATGCCTTGCAAAGAAGGGTGGAGTTATTAATTACACTTAGGATGGTGTATCAATACACCCAGTCACTACAAAGATGCAGGCGTCCTTCCTAACTCAGATGCCGGAGAGGAAAGAAATCACTCAGGGATTTCACCATGATGCCAATGATGACTTTAAAACAGTTTAATGGCTGTGATGGAAGAAAACTGAGGATGGATCAACTACATTGTAGTTCCTCCACAATACTAACCTAAATGACAGAGTGAAAAGATGGAAGCCTGTACAGAATAAAACATATTCCAAGCATGCATCCTGTTTGCAATAAGGCACTAAAGTAAAACTGCAAAAAATGTGGCAAAGAAATAAACGTCCAGATAAAAATGTTCAAAAATGTCCTGAATACAAAGCAGTGATCCAACACATCACTGAGTACCACTCTTCACATTTTCTAGCAAAGTGTTGCTGCATCATGTTATGGGTATGCTTGTCATCAGCAAGGACTTGTGATGGGTTTTTTTTGGATAAAAGGAAACGGGAATAGAGCTAAACACAGGCCAAATCCTAGAGGAAAACCTGGTTGAGTCTGCTTTCCAACAGACACAAATTCACAAACAGACACAAATGTACCTTTCGGCAGGACAATAACCTAAAGCACAAGGCCAAATCTACACTGGAGTTGCTTACCAACACGACATTGAATGTTCCTGACTGGCCTAATTATAGTTTTGACTTAAGTCAAATAAAAAATATATGGCAAGACTTGAAAATGGCTGTCAACATCCAACTTGACAGAGCTTGAGGAATTTAAAAAATAATAATGTGAAAATATTATATAATCCAGGTGGGGAACTTACACAGAAAGACTCACAGCTGTAATCATCACTCTTAGAGACTTACCCAGGAAGACACAGCTGTAATCACTCTTAGAGACTTACCCAGAAAGACTTACAGCTGTAATCACTCTTAGAGACTTACCCAGGAAGACACAGCTGTAATCACTCTTAGAGACTTACCCTGAAAGAATCACAGCTGTAATCACTATTAGAGACTTACCCAGAAAGACTCACAGCTGTAAGCACTCTTAGAGACTTACCCAGAAAGACTCACAGCTGTAATCACTCTTAGAGACTTACACAGAAAGACTCACAGCTGTAATCACTCTTAGAGACTTACCCAGGAAGACACAGCTGTAATCACTCTTAGAGACTTACCCAGAAAGACTCACAGCTACCCCCCCCCCCTTAAAAGATTTAGATGCACTATTGTAAAGTGGCTGTTCCACTGGATGTCATAAGGTGAATGCACCAATTTGTAAGTCGCTCTGGATAAGAGCGTCTGCTAAATGACTTAAATGTAAATGTAAATGTAAATCACTCTTAGAGACTTACCCAGGAAGACACAGCTGTAATCACTCTTAGAGACTTACCCAGAAAGACTCACAGCTGTAATCACTCTTAGAGACTTACCCAGAAAGACTCACAGCTGTAATCACTCTTAGAGACTTACCCGGGAAGACTCACAGCTGTAATCACTCTTAGAGACTTACCCAGAAAGACTCACAGCTGTAATCACTCTTAGAGACTTACCCAGAAAGACTCACAGCTGTAATCAATCTTAGAGACGTACCCAGAAAGACTCACAGCTGTAATCACTCTTAGAGACTTACCCAGAAAGACTCACAGCTGTAATCACTCTTAGAGACTTACCCAGAAAGACTCACAGCTGTAATCACTCTTAGAGACTTACCCAGAAAGACTCACAGCTGTAATCAATCTTAGAGACTTACCCAGAAAGACTCACAGCTGTAATCAATCTTAGAGACTTACCCAGAAAGACTCACAGCTGTAATCACTCTTAGAGACTTAACCAGAAATACTCACAGCTGTAATCACTCTTAGAGACTTACCCAGAAAGACTCACAGCTGTTATCACTCTTAGAGACTTACCCAGAAAGACTCACAGCTGTAATCAATCTTAGAGACTTACCCAGAAAGACTCACAGCTGTAATCAATCTTAGAGACTTACCCAGAAAGACTCACAGCTGTAATCACTCTTAGAGACTTACCCAGAAAGACTCATCACTCTTAGATACTTAACCAGAAATACTCACAGCTGTAATCACTCTTAGAGACTTACCCAGAAAGACTCACAGCTGTTATCACTCTTAGAGACTTACCCAGAAAGACTCACAGCTGTAATCACTCTTAGAGACTTACCCAGAAAGACTCACAGCTGTAATCACTCTTAGAGACTTACCCAGAAAGACTCACAGCTGTAATCACTCTTAGAGACTTACCCAGAAAGACTCACAGCTGTAATCACTGCCAAAGGTGATTCTAACATGTATTGACTCAGGGGTGGGAATACTTATGTAATTTAGATATTTCAGTATTACATTTTCAATAAATTTGCAAAAAGATTCTGAAAACATTGTTTATTTATTGAATTCTGGCTGTAATATAACAACATGTGGAATAAGTCAAGGGGTATCAATACTTTCTGAAGGCACTGTATATTTTAGGAGCTGTCGTTCAATCAGCTGTGTTAAAGCTAAGCTTTATCTCTCTCTCTTTCCCTCTCTCTTTTTCTCTCTTTTCCTCTCTCTCTCTCTCTCTCTCCCTATCTCTCTTTGTCTCTCTCTCGCTCTATTTTCTCTCACTGTCTGACTCTCTCTCTTTCTTTCTCTCTCTCAGAAGACAAGGTGTGGACTACTGTGGTCAATAATCTACCAGCCCAGACCTCAGTGACCGGCTCTAGCAGAGAGAGACGCACTGTGCTGCAACTCAACTACAGTGCATCTATGGAACAGGTACACACACACACACACACACACACACACACACACACACACACACACACACACACACACACACACACACACACACACACACACACACACACACACACACACACACACACACACACACACACACACACACACACACACACACACACACACACACACACATACTGTGCCATTCGATGACTGTTCATTGTGTCTTTCAGTTAAGTATTTCATCCCACCCTACTCTCTTTTTCTTTCCTGTTAACTCTTTAACTTTGTGGCCATTTTCATTGACTACAGACTTGTTTGTGTGTGTTTTGTGTGTGTGTGTGTGTGACTGGGTCTGTGTGTATACATGCGTGTGCGTGCATGTGTTTGTAACAGGTCACAGCTATTACCACCAGTGCAGAACACTGTGAACAACGCGTGTCGTACAGCTGCCTCATGTCCCGACTGCTCAACACACCCGGTAAAACAGTGTTCTATTAGTCTCTACTGCAGTGTTCTATTAGTCTCTACTGCAGTGTTCTATTAGTCTCTACTGCAGTGTTATTGTCTTCTCTAATGCAGTGTTCTTGTCTTCTCTACTGCAGTGTTCTTGTCTTCTCTATTTGTTCTTCTACTGCTTGGGCTCAACTATCAGTCTGCTGTGTGTTCGTCCTCACTTATGGAGTGGGGTCATCTGGGTAGTGAGAGGGAGTGGTGTTTCTCTCTCCCCCTGTTAGATTGTCACCCCTTTAGACAACCCGCTAATTAACATCTGATTATCCTATCCGTCTTCCTGCACTTTAATGTTCGACAAACCAAGGCTTTTGTTCAAGGTTGCTTCAGTTCTCTGCCCTGCTGGACTCCAAGATGAAATCCAACATTGAAATATTCACTCATGTAATGAAATATGCTCAAGGCCCTGTCTCTCACTGTGTTATTTAAAGAAGAGCCCAGCTGAGGCTGAGGACATCAATGAAATTAGTGGGAGATGAGACATTCAGTGTGTCAGGAAGGAGGAAACTAAAGATTAGATGATGGGAGAGAAGGACTGATACATAATGGCAGTGTGTCAGGAAGAAGCCCTGATACATAATGGCAGTGTGTCAGGAAGAAGCCCTGACACATAATGGCAGTGTGTCAGGAAGAAGGACTGATACATAATGGCAGTGTGTCAGGAAGAAGCCCTGATACATAATGGCAGTGTGTCAGGAAGAAGCCCTGATACATAATGGCAGTGTGTCAGGAAGAAGGACTGATACATAATGCCAGCGTGTCAGGAAGAAGCCCTGATACATAATGGCAGTGTGTCAGGAAGAAGCCCTGATACATAATGGCAGTGTGTCAGGAAGAAGGACTGATACATAATGGCAGTGTGTCAGGAAGAAGCCCTGATACATAATGGCAGTGTGTCAGGAAGAAGGACTGATACATAATGGCAGTGTGTCAGGAAGAAGAACTGATACATAATGGCAGTGTGTCAGGAAGAAGCCCTGACACATAATGGCAGTGTGTCAGGAAGAAGGACTGATACATAATGGCAGTGTGTCAGGAAGAAGCCCTGATACATAATGGCAGTGTGTCAGGAAGAAGCCCTGATACATAATGGCAGTGTGTCAGGAAGAAGCCCTGATACATAATGGCAGTGTGTCAGGAAGAAGGACTGATACATAATGGCAGTGTGTCAGGAAGAAGCCCTGATACATAATGGCAGTGTGTCAGGAAGAAGGACTGATACATAATGGCAGTGTGTCAGGAAGAAGCCCTGATACATAATGGCAGTGTGTCAGGAAGAAGGACTGATACATAATGGCAGTGTGTCAGGAAGAAGGACTGATACATAATGGCAGTGTGTCAGGAAGAAGGACTGATACATAATGGCAGTGTGTCAGGAAGAAGCCCTGATACATAATGGCAGCGTGTCAGGAAGAAGCCCTGATACATAATGCCAGCGTGTCAGGAAGAAGGACTGATACATAATGGCAGTGTGTCAGGAAGAAGCCCTGATACATAATGGCAGTGTGTCAGGAAGAAGCCCTGATACATAATGGCAGTGTGTCAGGAAGAACGACTGATACATAATGGCAGTGTGTCAGGAAGAAGGACTGATACATCATTTACATTACATTACATTTAAGTCATTTAGCAGACTTTTAAGGGGGGGGGTGAGAAGGATTACTTATCCTATCCTAGGTAATTCCTTAAAGAGGTGGGGTTTCAGGTGTCTCCGGAAGGTGGTGATTGACTCCGCTGTCCTGGCGTCGTGAGGGAGTTTGTTCCACCATTGGGGGGCCAGAGCAGCGAACAGTTTTGACTGGGCTGAGCGGGAACTGTACTTCCTCAGTGGTAGGGAGGCGAGCAGGCCAGAGGTGGATGAACGCAGTGCCCTTGTTTGGGTGTAGGGCCTGATCAGAGCCTGGAGGTACTGAGGTGCCGTTTCCCTCACAGCTCCGTAGGCAAGCACCATGGTCTTGTAGCGGATGCAAGCTTCAACTGGAAGCCAGTGGAGAGAGCGGAGGAGCGGGGTGACGTGAGAGAACTTGGGAAGGTTGAACACCAGACGGGCTGCGGCGTTCTTGATGAGTTGTAGGGGTTTAATGGCACAGGCAGGGAGCCCAGCCAACAGCGAGTTGCAGTAATCCAGACGGGAGATGACAAGTGCCTGGATTAGGACCTGCGCCGCTTCCTGTGTGAGGCAGGGTCGTACTCTGCGGATGTTGTAGAGCATGAACCTACAGGAACGGGCCACCGCCTTGATGTTGGTTGCGAACGACAGGGTGTTGTCCAGGATCACGCCAAGGTTCTTAGCGCTCTGGGAGGAGGACACAGTGGAGTTGTCAACCGTGATGGCGAGATCATGGAACGGGAAGTCCTTCCCCGGGAGGAAGAGCAGCTCCGTCTTGCCGAGGTTCAGCTTGAGGTGGTGATCCGTCATCCACACTGATATGTCTGCCAGACATGCAGAGATGCGATTCGCCACCTGGTCATCAGAAGGGGGAAAGGAGAAGATTAATTGTGTGTCGTCTGCATAGCAATGATAGGAGAGACCATGTGAGGTTATGACAGAGCCAAGTGACTTGGTGTATAGCGAGAATAGGAGAGAGCCTAGAACAAAGCCCTGGGGGACACCAGTGGTGAGAGAGCGTGGTGAGGAGACAGATTCTCGCCACGCCACCTGGTAGGAGCGACCTGTCAGGTAGGATGCAATCCAAGCGTGGGCCGCGCCGGAGATGCCCAACTCGGAGAGGGTGGAGAGGAGGATCTGATGGTTCACAGTATCGAAGGCAGCCGATAGGTCTAGAAGGATGAGAGCAGAGGAGAGAGAGTTAGCTTTAGCAGTGCGGAGCGCCTCCGTGATACAGAGAAGAGCAGTCTCAGTTGAATGACTAGTCTTGAAACCTGACTGATTTGGATCAAGAAGGTCATTCTGAGAGAGAGAAGTCATCTGCAGAGAGGGAGGAGGGGGGGGATTCAGGAGGGAGGAGAAGGTGGCAAAGAGCTTCCTAGGGTTAGAGGCAGATGCTTGAAATTTAGAGTGGTAGAAAGTGGCTTTAGCAGCAGAGACAGAAGAGGAAAATGTAGAGAGGAAGGAGTGAAAGGATGCCAGGTCCGCAGGGAGGCGAGTTTTCCTCCATTTCCGCCCGGCTGCCCGGAGCCCTGTTCTGTGAGCTCGCAATGAGTCGTCGAGCCACGGAGCGGGAGGGGAGGACCGAGCCGGCCTGGAGGATAGGGGACATAGAGAGTCAAAGGATGCAGAAAGGGAGGAGAGGAGGGTTGAGGAGGCAGAATCAGGAGATAGGTTGGAGAAGGTTTGAGCAGAGGGAAGAGATGATAGGATGGAAGAGGAGAGAGTAGCGGGGGAGAGAGAGAGCGAAGGTTGGGACGGCGCGATACCATCCGAGTAGGGGCAGTGTGGGAAGTGTTGGATGAGAGCGAGAGGGAAAAGGATACAAGGTAGTGGTCGGAGACTTGGCGGGGAGTTGCAATGAGGTTAGTGGAAGAACAGCATCTAGTAAAGATGAGGTCGAGCGTATTGCCTGCCTTGTGAGTAGGGGGGGAAGGTGAGAGGGTGAGGTCAAAAGAGGAGAGGAGTGGAAAGAAGGAGGCAGAGAGGAATGAGTCAAAGGTAGACGTGGGGAGGTTAAAGTCGCCCAGAACTGTGAGAGGTGAGCCGTCCTCAGGAAAGGAGCTTATCAAGGCATCAAGCTCATTGATGAACTCTCAGAGGGAACCTGGAGGGCGATAAATGATAAGGATGTTAAGCTTGAAAGGCTGGTAACTGTGACAGCATGGAATTCAAAGGAGGCGATAGACAGATGGGTAAGGGGAGAAAGAAAGAATGACCACTTGGGAGAGATGAGGATCCCGGTGCCACCACCCCGCTGACCAGAAGCTCTCGGGGTGTGCGAGAACACGTGGGCGGACGAAGAGAGAGCAGTAGGAGTAGCAGTGTTATCTGTGGTGATCCATGTTTCGGTCAGTGCCAAGAAGTCGAGGGACTGGAGGGAGGCATAGGCTGAGATGAACTCTGCCTTGTTGGCCACAGATCGGCAGTTCCAGAGGCTACCGGAGACCTGGAACTCCACGTGGGTCGTGCGCGCTGGGACCACCAGATTAGGGTGGCCGCGGCCACGCGGTGTGGAGTGTTTGTATGGTCTGTGCAGAGAGGAGAGAACAGGGATAGACAGACACATAGTTGACAGGCTACAGAAGAGGCTACGCTAATGCAAAGGAGATTGGAATGACAAGTGGACTACACGTCTCGAATGTTCAGAAAGTTAAGCTTACGTAGCAAGAATCTTATTGACTAAAATGATTAAAATGATACAGTACTGCTGAAGTAGGCTAGCTGGCAGTGGCTGCGTTGTTGACACTACACTAATCAAGTCCTTCCGTTGAGTGTAATAGTTTCAACAGTGCTGCTATTCGGGGGCTAGCTGGCTAGCTAGCAGTGTTGATTACGTTACGTTGCGTTAAAAGAACGACAATAGCTGGCTAGCTAACCTAGAAAGTCGCTCTAGACTACACAATTATCTTTGATACAAAGACGGCTATGTAGCTAGCTATGTAGCTAGCTACGATCAAACAAATCAAACCGTTGTACTGTAATGAAATGAAATGAAAATGTGATACTACCTGTGGAGCGAAGCGGAATGCAACCGGGTTGTTGAGTTCTATTCGCTAGCTGTTGGCTAGCTAGCAGTGTCTCCTACGTTAAGGACGACAAATAGCTGTCTAGCTAACCTCGGTGAATTAAGATAATCACTCTAAGACTACACACACTAAACTACACAATTATCTTGGATACGAAGACAGCAAAGATGGCAGTGTGTCAGGAAGAAGCCCTGATACATAATGGCAGTGTGTCAGGAAGAAGGACTGATACATAATGGCAGTGTGTCAGGAAGGAGGACTGATACATAATGGCAGTGTGTCAGGAAGGAGGACTGATACATAATGGCAGTGTGTCAGGAAGAAGGACTGATACATAATGGCAGTGTGTCAGGAAGAAGGACTGATACATAATGGCAGTGTGTCAGGAAGAAGGACTGATACATAATGGCAGTGTGTCAGGAAGAAGCCCTGATACATAATGGCAGTGTGTCAGGAAGGAGGACTGATACATAATGGCAGTGTGTCAGGAAGAAGGACTGACACATAATGGCAGTGTGTCAGGAAGAAGCCCTGATACATAATGGCAGTGTGTCAGGAAGAAGCCCTGATACATAATGGCAGTGTGTCAGGAAGAAGGACTGACACATAATGGCAGTGTGTGGGAGTGGGATGAAAAGTCTTTCTCTCCCCTTCCCCCTGTGTGGTTTCCACACAACACAACCATGATCAGGTCATTTGGCTGATTCCCATAGGAAAACACACACACACACACACACACACACACACACACACACACACACACACACACACACACACACACACACACACACACACACACACACACACACACACACACACACACACACACACACACACACACACACACACACACGCTCCTTCCTGTCTGTTAGCTTTTGTCTGAGTAGGAACTTTTTGTCAAAGTACAAACACAGCTCGGATATTAACTAACATTTCCACAAGGTTGAACCATGATTTTACAGAGTAATCTTGTCTGTCTGTGTATGTGTTCTTTCAACCAGCTATAAAATTCCATTAAGTGGGACATAATGTGTTGTGTCTTTCAAGGCACATGACAACATTAGCAACAACACTTCTGTGGAAGTCAGGAAAGACCATATGTGATGTATAACCGAACCCACAGAGCAAAAACTTCCAGTTGCATTTTTGATAACATATCTACAGTATTTCACTTTTGAATGTGTATAGTATTGCTTACTAGGTGTTGTCCAATGACTTCTGTAACCACTCCCTCTTCCAATCAGGGTTGATTGGAAAAAGATGTTCAGAAGAGGACTATTATCATATCTTTGTACTCCCTGACGGCCATGCAGCCGAAACACGTCGGAGTTGTGAACGTGTTTTCCATTGAGCCCATACAAATAAAGGCATTTTAATTCACTATATGAAGAGTGCCTTGGTCCTCCTTTCTTTTTGATGACCAATTTACCCCTTTTACCAAAGAGCACCTTCTGTCTACTAAAATCTACTATTGTGTACCTCAGCAGCACTTCCCTTCCTCCTGTGTTTCTACAAGTTAATCACAGCACTTGGGTAGTGCTCAGAGGAAGCAGCTCCACGGTCATTTTTTTCTGTGGGGACATTTTACAACTCAAACTATGGATTTTACCCCAAGAGGCTACAAGATGGTCCTATTCCCATGAAGAGGGTCAAATGATTATTACCACTACCTCGTTGCTAGATGAGATGACAGCCACAGAGGATACTGGAATGGACTTGAACAAGGCTTACAGAGACCTGCAACACCTTATGGAGAAAGATACCAAACTTGACCTCAATTCTATCACCTTGTCTGACTACTGGAGGAAAGGCCTAATCCCCAGAGGACTCCGTAATACAAAGTTTCCAGCTAATGGAGCACAAGGTAAAACTGTATTTAGAGATACATGGGAGGCTGTTCTCAACAAGTGTTCTTTTGACCTAATGCTACTTCTAATAGAATAATCTAAAAAGGACAGACAACAGAAATGAAGAAGTAAAAAGGAAAATTACAGAACACAGTGACAATCCTAACAAAGCACAATATGATGCTATTTTGAAAGAGAAAATAGACACATTCACTCTGACATTGAAGCAAGACAAGCTAAGGACATTTAGAAGAGATGAAGTAGACTACAGAGATGACAAGGTCTTTGTCTGGAGAAAACCAACCTGAAAGAATTCAGAATCACATCCACAGAGGCGGAAGCCAACATCTGTTTCTTTCAACTTGACGAGCAGCGACGATGAGGGTCACCCCAGAAACTCAGAGGAGTCACGCAGGTTCCCCAACAAGAGAGGGAGAGGAGCAGCCACGATGAGGGTCACCCCAGACACTCAGAGGAGTCACGCAGGTTCCCCAACAAGAGAGGGAGAGGAGCAGCGACGATGAGGGTCACCCCAGACACTCAGAGGAGTCACGCAGGTTCCCCAACAAGAGAGGGAGAGGAGCAGCGACAATGAGGGTCACCCTAGACACTCAGAGGAGTCACACAGGTTCCCCAACAAGAGAGGGAGAGGAGCAGAGACGATGAGGGTCACCCCAGACACTCAGAGGAGTCACGCAGGTTCCCCAACAAGAGAGGGAGAGGAGCAGCGACGATGAGGGTCACCCCAGACACTCAGAGGAGTCACACAGGTTCCCCAACAAGAGAGGGAGAGGAGCAGAGACGATGAGGGTCACTCCAGACACTCAGAGGAGTCACGCAGGTTCCCCAACAAGAGAGGGAGAGGCTATCCAACCACACGGAGCAGGACCAGAACAAGGTTGTGATCAACATTTCTGGAGAACCCCTTTCTGATGATTGTGTAAGGATCTTGTCAAAAGGATTGTCCTTTGTCCCCCCACATACTCAACCAATGAATTCAGTACAAAGATGGACCTTTTTTGTTTCTACAGGAATCTACATCTGAAGGCCTGGTACAAGCGAAACATCTCTCCAACTACAGAATCCAGTCCACCTTTTGATCCATTGTCCAGAATGCCACACTAAATACATTTGCCAAGAAGGTGAATTTTAATATGGAGAATATGTTCAAATGGACTCTAACCAAACATGACGTAACCTTTATAAGACAGAGAGGGATGCAGTTAAATCATTGTCCAAAAATGGACGGATTGTAGTTTTTTTTTAAAGCAGACCAAGATGGCGCTAAAGTAGTGTGGAGAAAAGACAAATATGTGACAATGATGAATTCTACTGATCTCTTGCCTTCAACCCTACAGAGGACCTAAAAACTGAAGTGAAAGGGATCCTCACAGAAGCTAAGGAGAATGGCCACATTTCAGACAATGAGTTCACATCTATTTTCAATGGCAGTCCGCGTATGACTTCTCTTTATCTTCTTCTAAAAGTCCACAAGAATCTTGGAAAACCCCCAGGCAGACCAGTCATTAGTGGTAATGAAAGTCTGACAGAACACATCTCTAAGTACATTGATTACTTTATTCAGCCTTTTCTGTCATCACTCCCAGCCCATCTTCAAGACACCACAGATGTGTTGAACAAAATGAAGGAATTAGAACAGGCTAAAAGAGAACATTCCATCTGGCCAATTCCATAGAGTCAGGAAACAGACTACAGTGTCAAATCTGTTGAATTGGAGAATCCCTTCTTGAATCGGAGATACAGCGCTCAGGTCCTGAAAGATGCAGGTATAAGGGCTGGATGACTTTCCAATAATTGTTTACAGACAGATTATTTCACTTAAAATTCACTGTATCACAATTCCAGTGGGTCAGAAGTTTACATACACTAAGTTGACTGTGCCTTTAAACAGCTTGGAAAATTTCTGAAAATGATGTCATGGCTTTAGAAGCTTCTGAAAGGCTACTTGACATAATTTGAGTCAATCGGAGGTGTACCTGTGGATCTATTTCAAGGCCTACCTTCAAACTCAGTGCCTCTTTGCTTAACATCATGGGAAAATCAAAAGAAATCAGCCAAGACTTCAGAAAAAAATGTGTCGACCTCCACAAGTCTTGTTCATCCTTGGGAGCAATTTACAAATGCCTGAAGGTACCACGTTCAACTGTACAAATAATAGTACGCACGTATATATAAACACCATGGGACCACGCAACCGCCATACCACTCAGGAAGGAGACGCATTCTGTCTCCTAGAGATGAACGTACTTTGTTGCAACAAGTGCAAATCAATCCCAGAACAACAGCAAAGGACCTTATGAAGATGCTGGAGGAAACAGGTACAAATTTATCTCTATCCACAGTAAAACGAGTCCTATATCAACATAACCTGAAAGGCCGCTCAGCAAGGAAGAAGCCACTGCTCCAAAACCGCCATAAGAAAGCCAGACTACGGTTTGCAACTGCACATGGGGACAAAGATCGTACTTTTTGGAGAAATGTCCTCTGGTCTGCTGAAACAAAAATGGAACTGTTTGGCCATAATGACCATCATACTTTTTGGAGAAATGTCCTCTAGTCTGCTGAAACAAAAATGGAACTGTTTGGCCATAATGACAAAAAAAAATGAATTTTTGGGGCATACAATCATCGAAGCTCTGCAGATTTTTTTGTGAGGATACAGAATCAATAGAGCATTTATTTTGGTATTGCCCTCAGGTAGCCTGTTTCTGGTCTCAGGTTCAGGAATGGTTGAAAATGCATAACATTGATCTAAAATTGACCCTTGAAATAGTACTGATGGGAGATCTGGTCAATCAATTACTAATATACTAATACTTTTAGTGAAAGTATTTATCTTTAACTCACAATCTGTGGATTCTATTCGATATGTGGTGTGTAGAAATACAAAGAGGCTGGCCAGCAGAGACAGGTGGGAGGAGCTGAGGGAAGCAGAGGGTTGGGATGTGGAACTGGAGACAGGTGGGAGGAGCTGAGGGAAGCAGAGGGTTGGGATGTGGAACTGGAGACAGGTGGGAGGAGCTGAGGGAAGCAGAGGTGTTGGGATGTGGAACTGGAGACAGGTGGGAGGAGCTGAGGGAAGCAGAGTGTTGGGATGGAACTGGAACTGGAGACAGGATGTGGAGGAGACAGGTGGGAGGGGAAGCAGAGGGTTGGGATGTGGAACTGGAGACAGGTGGGAGGAGCTGAGGGAAGCAGAGTGTTGGGATGTGGAACTGGAGACAGGTGGGAGGGCTGAGGGAAGCAGAGTGTTGGGATGTGGAACTGGAGGCTGAGGGAAGCAGAGTGTTGGGATGTGGAACTGGAGACAGGTGGGAGGAGCTGAGGAAAGCAGAGTGTTGGGATGTGGAACTGGAGACAGGTGGGAGGAGCTGAGGGAAGCAGAGTGTTGGGATGTGGAACTGGAGACAGGTGGGAGGGGCTGAGGGAAGCAGAGTGTTGGGATGTGGAACTGGAGACAGGTGGGAGGGGCTGAGGGAAGCAGAGTGTTGGGATGTGGAACTGGAGACAGGTGGGAGGGGCTGAGGGAAGCAGAGTGTTGGGATGTGGAACTGGAGACAGGTGGGAGGGGCTGAGGGAAGCAGAGGGTTGGGATGTGGAACTGGAGACAGGTGGGAGGGGCTGAGGGAAGCAGAGTGTTGGGATGTGGAACTGGAGACAGGTGGGAGGAGCTGAGGGAAGCAGAGTGTTGGGATGTGGAACTGGAGACAGGTGGGAGGAGCTGAGGGAAGCAGAGGGTTGGGATGTGGAACTGGAGACAGGTGGGAGGAGCTGAGGGAAGCAGAGTGTTGGGATGTGGAACTGGAGACAGGTGGGAGGAGCTGTTGGGATGTGGAACTGGAGACAGGTGGGAGGAGCTGAGGGAAGCAGAGGGTTGGGATGTGGAACTGGAGACAGGTGGGAGGAGCTGAGGGAAGCAGAGTGTTGGGATGTGGAACTGGAGACAGGTGGGAGGGGCTGAGGGAAGCAGAGTGTTGGGATGTGGAACTGGAGACAGAGTGTTGGGATGTGGAACTGGGAGGTGGGAGGGGCTGAGGGAAGCAGAGGGTTGGGATGTGGAACTGGAGACAGGTGCTGAGGGAAGCAGAGGGTTGGGATGTGGAACTGGAGACAGGTGGGAGGGGCTGAGGGAAGCAGAGGTTGGGATGTGGAACTGGAGACAGGTGGGAGGAGCTGAGGGAAGCAGAGGTTGGGATGTGGAACTGGAGACAGGTGGGGAGAGCAGAGGTTGGGATGTGGAACTGGAGACAGGTGGGAGTGGGTTGAAGCAGAGGGTTGGGATGTGGAACTGGAACAGGTAAAAAATAAAACATGAAAAAGTAAGTTTGAATGACAGTGGGACAATGTTGGGATTACAGCTAATGGTTGGGAGTTTGCCAGTGAGGGAAGCAGTTTGCCAGTTTGGGATGTGGAACTGGAGACAGGTGGGATACAGCTGAGGGAAGCAGAGTGTTGGGATGTGGAACTGGAGACAGGTCTCAGAGTTTTGGGATTTTGTGGAACTGGAGACAGGTGGGAGGTAGCTGGGGAAGCAGAATGGGTTGGGATATTTGGAACTGGAGCTGTGGGAGGGTATTGGATGGTTGAGGGGCAGAGGGTTGGGGGATGTGGGGGGGGATCTTGGAGACAGGAGCTTGGGCTGGTGGCTGATGGTTGGGATGGAACTGGAGACAGGTGCTGAGGGAACAGGTTGGGATGTGGAACTGGAGACAGGTGAGGGGAAGCAGAGTTTTGGAACTGGAGACAGGTGGGATGGGCTGAGGGGAAGCAGAGGGTTGGGATGTGGAACTGGAGACAGGTGGGAGAAGGGGCTGAGGGAATCAAAGGAGGGACCATTGGGATGTGGAACTGGAGACAGGTGGGAGGGGCTGAGGGAAGCAGAGGGTTGGGATGTGGAACTGGAGACAGGTGGGAGGGGCTGAGGGAAGCAGAGGGTTGGGATGTGGAACTGGAGACAGGTGGGGAGGGTTGGGATGTGGCCTTGAGACAGGTGGGAGGGGAGGAAGCAAATTAAAGAGGGTTGGGATGTGGAACTGGAAAAGTCACAGGGCAGATCTCTGGGATGTGGACACTGGCATTAAGGCAGGTGGAGGGGCTGAGGGAAGCAGAGGGTTGGGATGTGGAACTGGAGACAGGTTGGGATTCCTTTGTGGGCTGGGGAATGCAGAGGGTTGGGATGTTTTGGACTGGAGACAGGTGGGAGGCCTGCGCTGACCTGCAGGAAGCTTCTCCAGAGAGGTTGGGATGTGGAACTGGAGACAGGTGGAGTTGGGAGCCATGCTCGGCAGACACAGCAGGGTTGGGATGTGGAACTGGAGACAGGTGGGATGGGCTCCAGAGGGAAGCAGAGGGTTGGGATGTGGAACTGGAGACAGGTGGGAGGGGCTGAATGGGGAAGCAGAGGGTTGGGATGTGGAACTGAGATGATGGGGGTTTTTGAGGGACCGTTCAGTTTTTGTGGAACTGGAGACAGGTGGGAGGCCCTGGCTGAGGGAAGCAGAGGGTTGGGATGTGGAAAGACAGGTGGCTCGTTTTCTGGAGGGACTCAGAGGGTTGGGATGTGGAACTGGAGACAGGTGGGATGGGCTGAGGGAAGCAGAGGGTTGGGATGTGGAACTGGAGACAGGTGGGAGGGGCTGAGGGAAGCAGAGGGTTGGGATGTGGAACTGGAGACAGGTGGGAGGAGCTGAGGGAAGCAGAGGGTTGGGATGTGGAACTGGAACATCCGCATAGAACGACGGGGAGGAACGGTGTTTCCCTGGCATCGCAACCATCTCCCTCCTCTGGCTTTGAAGCAGCTGGGAGGGATTCGCATCTCGAATAAGGAGAGGAACAGAGGATCACCAACCGGTGGGATGTGGAACTGGAGACAGGTAAGAGGCCAGGATCAGTAGCGGAGGGCTACTGGGGAAGCTTGGGTTGGGACCGGTTGGAACTGGAGACAGTGGAACTCTGGGGCTGAGGGTTGGGATGGAACAAGTGGGAGGGGCTGAGGGAAGCTGACATTGGGATTTGGACCGTTAGACAGGCCCAGGTTTGCTTAGATGGTAGTCATCTTCCCAGTATCAAATGAGACACTACCTTTAATCACAGTATCTGGTAACCACAGTGAGAAAGATAACCTGTTGTTTTGGGTCAGTATTCATAAATTAATTGGTCTAGTAAACTGGAACGTTTCTTGTCATGTGAAAATGTAAGTTTGAACCTGGCGATGACACAGTGCCGGGGATCATGATGCGCACGGTCTTGTTTTGCCAGTTTGCCAGTTTGCCAGTTTGCCAGTTTGCGGGGTTCTTTTTGTTAAGAAGAAGGAGTCTTGCCGGACACATGTAAATAGTGCCATACATGCACTCATATATATTCAGTTGACCTTTCTGTTATGATTTTTGTTG